>NW_011364001.1:48943-72884 GCF_000735185.1 Notothenia coriiceps | reverse complement strand
CCTCTTGTTGGTCTCGACACCTCTGTTTTCAGGTTTGTCGAAACTCCTCGCGTCTACTTCCCGGGTCGTTCGCTGCTTCGACGAGGTTCTGTGACTGGGTCTTTGTGGTGCGTCGACCCTCTGACGCCAAGAGGACTGACCTCTAGAGTTGACTCTTGTCCGCTTCCTCACTCCTTCTGCTGGAGCGAGTCTGCGGCTGACTCGACCCTCCCCGATTTCTCTGTCTTCTACCTACTGCTTTTCTGTGAAGACCTCCTGAGTCGGAAGTGTGACTCTCCTTTATCCTCGTCTCCTAAGGAAGCGAGCGATGTCGTCCGATGACTCCTTTCCCTGCAGCAAAATCGGCGCGTGCGTTTTCGCTCTCTAGTTGGGTACCGTTCTCTTCCTCTACTCATTCTTTCGTTTCCCCTCTTTCTGCTCTTCCTCCCCCGACCTGCAGTCATCGCACGGAAAGGGAGGGGGGAGAAAGGGAGAAGTAAAGGGAGTCGGAGGAAGGAGGATGTGAGTTGGTGAGGTAATGGGGCTGCAAAGGTATGTCCCAAAAGGAGGACCTCGAGGGTCCAAAATGGGTGTTGAGACTCTCATGCTATCTACACTTTTTTGAGTGATAACTTGCAGGGGTAAGTTGACATGGATGAAGGGACCGATGGCCGATGGGAGGGAGGTGGAAGGAGGGTAGGAACGAAGGCGGATCGAGAGGGAGGTATGAAAGCCGAGTGAAGTGGGGTTTGAGAGGAGGAGGTAAAGGATGTAGTGCGGGAGAACGGAGGGAAAGGGTAAAAGTATAAATCCGACAAAAAACACACACAAATTGCTGAGACTAAATTTTTTTATTTTACAATTACTTTATCATCAATACACACTACGGAGGATGTCGAACCCCACATTCGCGTGCGATATGCTCAGCAATATAAGGGCCGACTTGTGGGCTGGCTTGCCATACTGTCACACCAATGCGATTTTTCCCTGGAGCCATCGACAAGGATAAGACGCTATAATTTGTTCGAATCATATTATTATTTCGCGCTATCATGCGTGTGTTGCGTAATCTCGTCTAACACGGCTAAGGCAACCGGTGTTACACACGGACAACAGTGTTAATGTTTACCCCAGACCGTCTAATTGTCCTTGTAAACAAACAAAAACAACAAAAAGTTTTTCTACACCACTAAAGATATATATACTCCGACAATTTCATAAGTTGCTACGACAAATAGTCCCCAAATAAATTACATTATCATGTGCGACCTTTGGTCGGGGAAGGTAGAGACAACCGCGCCAATCCGTAGGTACACGAGCGACCGACAGAGAGATATAACTCAAACTTCAAAGACGAAATACGACTACTACAAATGACAAAAAGGTATGTGACTTAAAGTATTTACTTTACCAGTACTTTAGTTCTTACAATACATAAATAACAAGACCACAGAAAAATATAAGGAGTGAGCCTGTCGCAAGTTCAGAGTAATACAACAGTAACAACGAAAGCCCACAAAAATAGATTCCACAAGTAAAGTATGTGGACAGGTTATAAGAACCTAAGATCGAGGAGTTTGTGTAACCTCAAATTTTTCTACTTTTACATTAAAAATTGTTGGCCTTTGTATATGCACGCAGTTTTATTCTTTTCATTGTTTATTTCTTTACTCAAAATGAAGCTCTTTGCTGTATACACTACGTGAGAACTTAACTTGCTGTGTTAGTTAATTCCAAGGGATAATACATCTTTCGTTAAATTACAGAGAATTTTGATTGATTTTAAGCGGCGTCGCCCCTAATTATTCCAGGTAGAATAGAATAGGATGGAGAATGAACCTCGTACA
Organism: Notothenia coriiceps; assembly: GCF_000735185.1. NCBI lineage: Eukaryota > Metazoa > Chordata > Actinopteri > Perciformes > Nototheniidae > Notothenia > Notothenia coriiceps. Next base: position 71,058 of record NW_011364001.1, on the reverse strand, counting down.
AACGGGTATTTGATGACAGGGTGTTACCGTAGATTAAACACTGTACCGCGTGAGCTGTCTCGGTTTGAACGTTAATAGATGGGAATCTGAAGGACCGAAGTCTGTATCATTAATACTTCAATAATGGGATAGGTTTATTTTTAGTTACGTCTGTCCGGTTATTATATGTCTGTAATAATAGGTATTATAATACAAATATATACATACAAATATTATCAATCGTAGTTGGGCCGGACAACTCACGTTCGTGATTGACGATTACATCGTGTCCCCCCCCCCCCCCCCTACTTGTAACTCAAACTGTGCGTGTACCGAGATATTCGTTAAATTAAAATACAGGTACAAAAAGAAATTATCGAGCGGTGACGTAATAGACAGCTACGAAATAGTGGGGTTTGTCCGCGGGCACTGCTAACTTTTCTTGTCCTTGTCTAGTGTGTCTACATCTATGTTTAATTCTATTTAGGTTTCTATTGTTAATTCTTTGTGATATTTTTGTGTGATTGAGCCTGAATCTCTATGAATTCAGTCGCCTGGCTCTGAAGTCTCTGAGCCAGGTCTTCCTTCTCCTGAGTGACCTCTTTTATTTCGGTTTCCATCAAACTGGCCTTGGTTTCCCAGCTCTGGTGTTTTTCGGCCAGGTCTTCTGAGAACCTTCGCTCCTGATGCTCTCTCATCTGCCCTTATAAAGGATTCATAAAGGGTTTATAATTAGGTTATGAATTAGGTTGTAAACACTTTATCAATCATGAAGAACCATTTATAAACCAGGTCTAACATAGTTTTCATACATCAACAAAGGCTCACTATTTGGCAAGATGACTGAGTCTTATATTGGCTACTTAGCGAGAATCAACAGAAAGAACAGATACCAAGGATGCTAGCTGATGAAGAAGACGAAGTAAGCTAAGTAGTCAATATAAGGCTTAGCAGTACAGATAAATGAGGGCTCACTATTTGGCAAGCAACCGGTCACAGTTGCCCTGTTTATCTCATGTCTTATAAAAGCTTATTAATGATTTATAAAGTGTTCATAACCTAATTAATAAATGAATTACAAACTATTCGTAAACCCTTTATAAGGGTAGTCTTATTGTAAAGTGGTACCGACAATACAAATACCTTTATAAAATCTTAGTAAACATTTATTTTTACTTTTGAGCCATTAACCCTAATTCCTGTCTCAGTTGAATTTGTTAAATTGGATTGGAAGAGTCAACTGGCTGAAGATAGAATACAACACTACAGTTGGTATAAATGAACCACTACCTGCCCTATGTCTTGCATGCCAATTATTCATTAAATGTTGATAAAGGATCACAAAACATAATATCAAGTGTATCTTCATTTTATTACACCACTAATGCATGTAGTGTATACTCAAACGGTATGCTTGTAAGAAAATAATAATATTGAATACAAAATATTATTACAATTATTATTTTATCCTTAAAAATGCATTTCATTAAATGCTTAAGTGCATTGATAGTGGGCAGTTATGGTGGATATTGAAAGCCTTTACTGACCCATGATGTTGTTTAAAAATCAACTGGCATCAACATTTGCTCATTAAAAAATTAAAACTCTCTTTTCCCCTCACCTTCAGCCTGTATTTACTTGCTGGTCCATCGCTGCAGTCCAGGATTGAATCTGATCTATTTAAACATAACTTTCATACCGAGGCAGATATCACCAACAACTAGCCAAAAAGGCAGCAGCCCTCACGTAGGATGCTACTATTTAGAAGCTTTTTCTTTCACATGGACTTCCAGTATGATACATTTGTTTTAAAAAGGTACATTTTCCTTCGCTACTTTTAGCGGAGCCATTTAAGAGCACTACGATCATAATCTGCATTTCTCCAGGGCTTTTAAAGTGCAGGGAAGACATCAGGGTTATCAATTTGGTTGTTAAGAGCTTCAGCATTATACTCGATCATTTACTATATGTGATAATGAGAAACTTACATATACATTTAGGGAAGAGACAGTGGTAGAATGTAACTAAAAACATTAACTCAAGCACTGTACTTGTGTCCTACCTAGAAAACCCATAGTCGCAGAGCTAAAAACTATACTTGGTTCTCACAGGACAACAACAAAGCTTCAATTAAGTGATTATCTTATGGAATTGAATTAGTTACTGCAGTAAATCTACCCAATCGTATACAAAGGAGAACAAACTGTCCAAACCTTTGACATCTACACCAGTAATTTCATTAAAAACATAATATTGTATAATAAAAAAAAACTGACGGGAACATTTTACTATACAATCAATCATTTTGATTAAATAAATGCAGGACTTGTACTTCCATAGAAATGGTCTGTTAATATTTATAGCAGCAGCCTGGTATTCAGAAATACCAACATTCTATAGTTCACCAATCAGAATCAGATATTCAACAAAGCCTAGTATTAAATATTGATATCAAATCATAGAAATAATTAATCACGACAGAATGTTTGCCATTGAACAATGCATGCACCTGCATGCAAACCTTCTCCTCGGACATCCCCATCTATTGACCCCTCTGTCCTTGGACAAACACACACTTTAGTGGTCTTGGCGCAGTATGGTCCCTTGTGTCCCCATCACCTGCTTTTTTCATTATGGAGGGGTGACAGAAATCTGGAAATGTCAGCCTTTAGCCTGCAGCTACTCTGTACAAACTCCACCGGTGTCGTCCGGCGGCCTGCTGAGCCCCACCGTCTTATCTCGCCGCCAGCCTGAGAGGACAATCTCACACCGCTGAGTGCTGGAGAGGAGCCTCGGACAGCCGGACGGCGGGTTAGCAGTGGCAGGGTTTTGGGGAAGAGAAAACTACAGGCCTAATGGCTAATCCTGGGCGCACAAGACCGCCAGAAAGGATTGGCCGGGGCTAAAGAGAGAGCTACAGGGGATAGAGGATTGGGGATAAGACCAGGCGAGAGAATCTGGGGGAAGGGAAGGCAGAGTAAAGCCGTATGAGGGTGCTAAGGATATGAGTGGAGGAGAGAAAGATGAGTGGAGCTGGTAGTTGAGATATGCACTGTAACAAAATATTAACAAAGCAAATGTAATGTAATTATTGAGTGGTACAGAAATTAGGCCTGAAACCTGGAGATGATAAATCATTTCACTTCTTCCGGTATCCTCGCCTCAAAGTCAACTGTTTTTTTAACGTGTTCGTGGTTAGAAGCCTGCAGTAATGTCTATGGTTGACACAACTTGAAGAAATGTTCACGTTTGGTTCTAGAAAATAAAATGTTGTCAGTAAATACCCCACTCGTGAATGTTTCAAGCTTCTATGTGTCTGAAAAATGGCGGTTGCCAACAAGTGACTAAACGTTGATGATAATCCTAACATTGATGATATGATGATTCCAAATCCACAATACCCATGGCTTTTCCCTAACCTTAACCACTTTTTTATCAATTTGAGTCCAAACCCTTGTTTTTCTGTAAACTTCAAGGGTCGTTTTGTACCTAACCCTAACCAAACCTTAACTAGAGTTCTACATAATACAACAAAATGACTTCATAAATACAGTAGTTTACACAGTTAGAGGTGTATGAACAGAAAGCTTTGTGTGTCTTTCTAAAGGACAGTTATCAATGTATTTTGGTGTTCCATTGGAAAGGCTTGATTTTGGGTCTCCTTCTTGTCCTAAGATGAATATCTGGCAATTTAGCAGTTGAAGAGTCCCCTTGATCCACAGGTAGTTGCTAGATCTTTCTCTCTGCTATTTACTACAGAGTAGGTAAACTATACAGGGTCTTTAGCACACATACAAAAAGCCCTGTCATTTTACAAGAAGTGCCAAACAGCTTTGAAAATAGCTCAACTTTAAAAGAAAAAGAGAATGTGGAAGCAGCATTGTAAACACTTTCAAGCCATTTCTACTTTAAATTCCCAAATGTAGCCTTATTCCACGCAGTTATTGTTGAGAATAACCAATAAAGAACATTCATGCATTCCTTCAGACTCATTGCATGTATTGTATCCTTTTACCTTGAAGCAGTTCAATTCGATTTGTTCCGTCCTTTTCAACAATTTAGACACAAGTTGTCCATGAAACACTTTGTTTATAGGTTGGGTTGATTGTGTAACATTACAACAATGTTCTGCCAAAGATTGTTTCTTGTGTCTATGGCAGTGAAAAGGATTGTAAGGTAAAACAATAGGGCAGGGTGACATTCAGGCAGAGAAAAGAAACTCAGAGAGAGAAGTACATTTGTGGCGTTTTTTTTGTCTTTTCATGCTGGGGTTTTATTTTTATTTATATAATTCACAGTTTACGAGGCTAACGGAAGCAGTTATTCAAAAGGTGCAAAATTGTAATAAAAAGTGTTAATTGTCTTGGTGGCATTACCATCATCACCTACAGTAAAAACGTCAGTAACAGTTATTAAAAACAAACCTTGCTGTTCTGTTATAAATTGTGTGAAGAGAGGGTAATCTGACACCTATGCAATGTGTACTTTCAAGAAGCCTATCATTGAAAAAGCACATAACAGAAGTAACGATTAAAAACCAGAGTGGCAACTACTCATTTATTTTCATTAACTATTTATCCGCCCATTCTTTTCTTGACTTCGGTCGATAAACATCAGAAAATAATGAAATATACCAATCCTATTTTCCTAATGTCTGTGTAGTCAGTCTGAACCCAAATATATTAACTTTAATGTGATAAATCTCAATAATAGAGAGGCTGAACACAGAATTTCTGATATTTTTGCATGAAAATACATAATTATCTTCAATATCTTTCAGTCAAAAGGCTGTTTTTGTACAAAGTTCCCCCCCTCGACTTTCATTTGGCAAAATTAATAGTAACAAAAGGTGATGATTTGATGTACAATGGTAATTTTGTGATTAAGTCATACTTTAAAAAGGACACTTTCTGATGGAACATGGCAAGGACATTGAACTTTTTAGTGCTCACGAGAAAAAAATATCCTTTCTCGTTGTAATATATGTGCAGTGGAGCTTTGAAGTTTCAACAACACACTTTCAAATTGAACACACAGTCGGCTTCCAAATTATAACTGTGATCACAGAATCACACGTATCAAACTGAGACTAAATGTGACATTCCACCTACAGTAGAAAAAGCGCCTCCCGCCCCTACACACGGCGGTGTGCGTTGCCGCTTCAACGCTTCTGCCCATTCACTTTGAATGGGGTGACGTCACGATTCGCCGAACTGCATTGTGGGAGCAAAGCGTAGCTTCTCTCGCGTTGCTCGCAGCAAAAGTAGACCAATGTTCTACTTTTGCCGCCTCGACGGAGGCGTCAGCCAATCAAATCATATGCCACTGCAAGCTCTAGCCAATCAAACCGCATGCTTGTGTGTCTGGGGCGGGAGATTCATGTTATTGGTTGTTGGTCGAGTTTCAGCCACCCCGCCGGCAAGCGACAACGCACGCCGCCGTGTGTAGGAGCCGTTAGAGTGGATTTCATCATCCTGCATAGTGAGGCTCAAAAATCACAGTGAAGGACAGTTATAGGGTGTTATTTTGCATCTACATTTACATACAGGAAGAAATCCAACTCAAGAAGAAGCAAAGACGCACATTTGACTCAGAAAAACCACAAGAGCTCCACTCATGACACAGTAAATGTACTTGAGAAGTTGTAAGAAGTATTAAGGGAATATATATAGAGAAACTGAAGTTGATGGAGATGACTTCTTATGAGCAAACACATGTAATCCCGCAGCACTCTCCCACTGCGTCAGTATATGCATCTTCAGAGAGTAAACAAACACGTTGACTGCTCCTTTCCTGCCAATGCATCATCCAACCCTCAATATCCTCTGCTTCTCTAATGTAAGCAAACCGCCATGCCAGGCATTCCCAAAGCACAACCTATAAGTTCTGCTCTCAAAACACAAAGCCATTAGCACACACCTCCCCAAGAGGGACTCGGCCCATCCCCCGAGAGAGGAGTGTTGAAGCCCAAATATAAACAGCCTTCAGATGTTTTCAGACTGAGCTCGACGCTGTGGAAGGCCCGCAGAGAGTGAGGAGAGCTTATTTTCACTGCTGATGAGAACAATCACAAAAATAACTGTAATATGGGCCAAGCAAGTTTAATAAAATAAAAATAAATAATAATGGTAAGGGTTAAAGATAAGTGTAATAATAATACAATACACTGAAAAAAGGGGGGGGGGGGGAAAGGAGTAAAGCTCTGATATTGCCTGTAATAATGGTGGTCATCTTTAAAGAAAATGTGTATTTTTTCATATATTATCTTATAAACATTATCAATGTGATTTTGTAATGAAAATGTTGACCGTTTTCAATTTGACATTGAGGATAGAATGAAACTAAAGAGACAGTATATATATGTTTATCTATAAGCCATGTCATGGTTTCTGATTTCAACAGTACATTAAATGCACTAATAGAGTCAACTGGTGAAACACGTGTTATATAATCATGTCTACTATAACGGCGTACTAAATTAATGGCTTCTGTCAACAACAAGGTGAGAAAAAAAAACGATCAAACAAATATCCGCAAGCTGTCCGGCAGATAATACACCTCAGCTGTGATTATACTGTGAGCCCCATTTAAAATGACCTGTTCTGGGTTACTGCTCAGCTTAGCATCAGCAGAATAATAACTGCTGCAATTATCTTCAAGCAAATGAGAAAATGTTCTCTCTAGTAGAACGACTCACAAGGAAGAACTCACTATCTACTCCCTCTCTTTCTCTCTTTTCTCTCCCCTCTTCTTCTTTATTCATATCTGGAAATGAGGCCAATATCTCTCTGTGAGCCCTTAACTCAAATTGCTTTGCTAGCATCACCCAGCCCCACACAGCCTGTAATGAGCAGAGCTAGCTTGCTGGTGACGAAGGTAATGACAGTCAGTGTGCTTAGAGAAATCTGGGACATGACCAAACTAAAAGTTGTGGAAAATAATTTGGGGAAGGAGAAAGTATTAAAAAAAATGGAACATCTATTGAGCTTGGAATCCATTATCTAGAAAGTAAAATCTAAAGTGTAATACATTGGTTAACTGAAAACCTATGAAGTTATGCATCATTTGGGCATTTTACACATTGTACGGTATGCCCAAATTCTCTTTTATGGTAGTTTTATAGTAACGGTATATATGACAATGCAGTGAATACAGTGTTCTGTACATTCAGTTAACAAATGGTTTGAATAACCATAGACGAGAACAACGCTAGGTCACTGCCTGGCGACCCTCCCACTTTCTGGTAAAAAAAATAATTGCAGAGATTTTCTATACTTTGACATTAAAAAACCGTGGCCATCCACGAAGAGGACGAAGATCATATCCAAAAGGACCCGGCCAGTGATGTTCGTCTATGGGAAACACCTCATCACAGCTAAATGATGATGCTAATAAGGGTAACGTCAATCATCAAGGTTAAGCCAAAGTTTGTAATGTTAAAAGTCAGAGAAGAGACTGCTCATAAATTGACGCCGATCATCCATCTCATTGACGTTACGTAATTGTTTGCCTGGCTGACAATCCTAATTTGGGTCCTTGTAGATAAAGTCTTCTAAATTATTTGATGTGGTTGGCGACAACTTGAGAATCTGTATTTACCGCCAGTCAAATGACAGCGAATATTTTCACCCAAAAAGGGGCGCAGCCGAGACGTTCGGAGATGGCTTGCTCCCATGTATACTATACTTCATCACATTTTTGAATTTTTCTTGCTTCACATGAGACAACACTTTAAAAAAGAGACTCCGATAAAGATATAATTGAATATTTCGTATTTTGTGTTCTTTTGTAACACAAGAAAAATGAAACAGATATCTAGTGGAGTTTTTCAGCTTTCATTTAAAAAATCTGATAAAAAACAGGCAAAATAAAGTCCTCTGCATTCATACTTTGTGCCAATAACGCTACATTGGAAGGCAGCTGGATTTGCGAGTTCACACGAGGTCACAAAAGATTATGCGAGTATAGCTATCACGGTGGAAACAGTATTGCAAACCTCACCAGTGCACACATTTCTACTGTGTATACTCTTAATATACAGTATATCCAGAAATAGAGAAACTGAGCTGAGTTGAGCATTAATGTTCCATTACAAGTGTTTTCAGCTGGCTTACATAAGAAGGCCTGACCTGAAATCCCCAGGGGAGGGCCAAAAGGGCGGCTGATGCCTCCACTGCTGCTGTATGAAGGATTATGAGCCTTGATTTATCCGGGTCGTCCTATCTGTTTCCCTGTCTTTAAAGCCGTGACACTCACACCGCAAGACTGTGTTCAGCAGATGGTTATGGCACTATATAACTGAATATCACTGAGCTGATATACAGTGCGTCAGGTTTGGGAAGATGAAGATGCAATCTGTCCTTTGAGTTATTATCCAGTGTATGTTTTGGCAATTTGAAGAACTTCTCCTCTATGTGCACTTTTTACAATCTACTTTTCTTGAGGTAAATGCTGACTCACAGTTAAGACTGACATTGGCAGTGGTACTTTATATTAGTGTAAATCCTTCTGCCCCTTAACACACACTCAAAGAGTGATGAAGTAATGACCAGTGGAATGTAAAAAAGTACGTATTTGAGGTACGTTAAATATATATATTTTTTTGTGACTTATACTTCTACATTTTGGAAGCCAATATTGTACTTTTTACTCCAATAGATTTATCTGACAGGTTTAGTTAATTTACAGATTTAGATTAGCTGATACAAAATATAAATTTAACTAATAAATAAACATTGACATATATCCTGCATACAAGCTGTTATAGACACATTAATGCATCAATAATCCTAATTTAATACGTATGATTCAGAAGTGGGCAAAGGGCTTTTACTTTGTATTATTATATATTTTGATGGCAATACTTTTGTAATTGTAATCTTAAATAAGATTTTGAATGCAGGATTCTTACTTGAAACTGAGTATATTTACAATAGAGTATTGCTACATTTACTTGATCTAAGTACTGCTTCTATTAATGACATATTTGTGTATATCAGGGTCGGAAGACACAGCAAGACACATCACCATGCTTAGCAAAAAGTGGATTCATTTTCAGCATTTTCTTTTTAACTACCGTAATTTTCGGACTATAAACCGCGCCTTTTTTTCCCATTTTTCGACGCTGCGGTTTATATAACGGTGCGGCTAATCTATAGATTTGTACAGCTAACGGCCACCACCTTTANTTGCAGAACAGTAAAAGTCTAAAGAAATTACGGTACCACTTTACAATAAGACTGCCCTTATAAAGGATTCATAAAGGGTTTATAATTAGGTTATGAATTAGGTTTAATTCATAACCTAATTATAAACCCTTTATGAATCCTTTATAAGGGCAGTCTTATTGTAAAGTGGTACCGTAATTTCTTTAGACTTTTACTGTTCTGCAAAGTAATTACAATATATCGCCTTTCTTTCGGTATGGAAATATATATCAAACTATAATCCCTGTGAAATGTATTGTATTGCCAGAAATATATTGAATTGTAATCCCATTATCATGTTATGCATGATGTCGCCACATTCTTGCCTATACATATCCCTCATAAGAATATGCCTTGACAATACATGCATAAAAACACATTTACTCACACTAACCCATATATTCATATTACTTTACCTTTGAAGATTTTCACTTAACCCTATATTTCAACTGTGAAGAGCATTAACACTCGTATACATTTACTTACCGTAATTCTCATATATAATCTTGGTTTAATTCCTATGAAGAATTACACACAAACCTCAAACGCACATGCTTTTGCTCCCGTTTATCGTCATTCTGAAGACTTTTCATTATGCAAGATGGATATATTTATTTGAAAGGTCGATTTGGCTGCTTTTCAATATTCAGCCCAGGCTTTTGTTAAGGTAAAGTAAAGAGAAAAACGTTGACATTAAAAACTTTGTTCTCGAAAATGTCTGACCTTTGTCATCTTTGCTACAAGATGATACAGTTCAAAGCCACTAACTGACAGTGATGCAGTACTTGAGCATATGGACAAATATGAGTCTTTTGTACTGCTGTGATGATTAGCTACTCACAATTCGAACAATGGCTACTTGGAAACCACTTTAAACATTGTCTGAATCCCCAAATTTGCTCTGAGGGCTAGCTATTAAGCAGCCACCCTAGCCATGTTTAGCAGTAATAACCAGAGCAAATGACACAATACATAATGACTTTGCTGGTCAAACGTAGCATTAGTTTACAGTCAGCTTCTGTCTTGTTCGTTTGCCATGTGGGCTCACCATCTGCAAAGAAAGGAATAAGGGTCTGCTGTGTTCACAGCTGAATGCTAGGAACCAGTAAGCCGCAAAATATGGATATGCCTCAGCTTCTACTTTGAGTGGGGTCTTTGTTTATGTTGAACTTTGAGCCATTAATATAGACACCAGCACCACCTTGACAAAAGAATCACCAGAACCAGCAACATGGATAGCAACCACACTTGTTGAAATTAAAAAAATACAACTATTCAAGTTTCAAAGTTAACTTGTGCTTCACCTAGCCTTCATTCAAAAAGGTGTTTCTGCATAAAGGCCTTTTTTTATTTTGCTTTTTTTAAAAGCTTAAACATACTTAAAGGTACTGGTTCTACTCTGGATTGATATGTACAACTCTAATTGTAACATTTGAGTCCTTGTCATTTAAAATTAAATAAAGGATAATTTTGTAGAAGTTTACCCCCCATAAGATATTGATAGCACAAAAAGTGGACAAACAGCTAGCCTAGCTTTGCCCACAATGACACAAGACTTCAGGTATCAGGTAGCTTTCCATAAAACTTCTCATTTTAAGATATCGGATGGTGAACGGAATTAGATAAAACATTTTAGCTAGCTTCCCTCGCTTCTCGTTTTTAAATTATGCTATTTTATCATCTCAGCACTCCATAATGCCAAGATATGAGACTGTAGCAAACTTCCAATACAACTTTCAACGAGAAAGAAAATACATTTTCTAAAATGTCCAAATGTTTATTTGAGTTGCATTCTGGTGAAAACATTAGCGAATGTCATTTCTAAATAGCCTTACTCACAATATCCGTGTAAGTGTTCCTGGGACAACTTTAATTCATTATTTGCTTAGTTTTGTGGATATGTTCAACACACAGTCAGTACAATGAGGTGTCTGTCCAGTAAGGATCTACATTGGTCAAGACGTGCTACTTGCGGCCCATATGGCACAGGATATGTTTTTGCAGAAGGACCACTCGACAAACAGGAGTCCATCACAATTTTCCAGCAGGGCGAATGGATAACAATGGAGGCAGAGAAAGAGAGGATGCTTGTTACTCCCTGCCAGCTCATTCCTGTATTTTCCTCACATTGTGCAGGGGCTCGGAGAGTAAATATGCCAAGGTTATAGAGGCCTAGCTGCTAGTGCGAGCTGAGAGGGAATTTAATTGCATTTCCAACGAGCATGCTGATGTGAGATATGGATTGGAAATGCAAAATCCTTGTGAGCTGTATATAAGGGACAAATAAATGTAGTAAAGGATGGTAGAAGAGATAGACAAAAAGAAAAACATTCACCAAATAATGATTATCCGTTGCATTTTGATTTCTTGGTTGTGCTATCTTTAACATTCATTTAATATTAAATAGACTTGAAATTAGGAAGAAACAAAGGTGTGAATTATTTAGTGCAGTTGATTAATTTTTCCAGTTGAATAGACAGAGCGTGCTGTGGGCCAGGGCGGTGGCTTTGCCATTATGCATTGGTAAAGTCAGACTTTAAATAGGAGGGTGTCCTCTTTAGGGAGGAATAGCCTGCGTTACTTTTTCTCTGTGTTGTTTGAAGTCCAATGTGACTTGCTTTAGGCTGCTTCAGCTTATTTCCGGATTAAAACAGGAATCTTGTCTTGGACACAACACAGGAAGGGACTGTTCATAAATAGGGCTGACGGATATATGGAGAGAAAAAGACACAAAGGCTGATTCCACACCCTGTTGTTGTTGAAGCAAGGCACTGTGAAATGCTTTTAGTTTAAAGCTGAGCTGTTCAAAATTGCATATGCCCTATGCTTAGCCCATAAACTGTATTTGATATGGTATAAATCAACATTAACACAGAGCATAAATTGTGATTTTTCTTTCTATACTATAAAAATAAACTAACTCTGATATCTCTCTGGTTAGGATTGAAAGCAGAAACAGCAATAAATGATGGATGACTTGTTTGGTATTTGATGTTCTGATCAAACTTGCAGAGGTCTGCTCTTTGCTGCGTGTGAACATATTCAAAAATATTCAAAATGTTCTGGCCCAGGTCGACATACCATAGGCATAGAACATCATTATTTAATCTTTACATTTAACACTGAATCATTTAGGTTATGTTTTCTATGGCTAGCATAGACTACATTAAATACTGATCATTTGTCATTGTTTACTTATGTAACTTATGTAATGTTTTCTCAGGAAAAAAAAGTAAACATTATTATTATAATGTAATACAATATAATTGTAAGAAAACTCAAAGCGTCAGATAGGCAGATCAATATCAATCACGTCACGGCATTATCTCTCAATAATTGCAAGGCCGTGATTAGATTAGTTTAAAGTGGACCTATCATGCTATATTTGAAAAATATATTGTAGGGCCATACCTACAAAAACATACAAAACATGTCTGTGAAGTTTTAACCAAAATACCAAACAGATCACCCATTTTAGCCATGCCTCATACTGCTCAAACCCCTCTTTTGAAGCCCTGTTAAAGAAACACAGATTGTGGGTCCTTAGCTTGAAAAAAATAAAGAAGAGGAGGCGGAGCTAATGCCTGATCAGAATTCTGCCGGAGATAGTTAATTTTGATTGTGATAAAACGTCATCCTGTTTAAACCACGTCAAGGATTATTTCTGAAATAGTATGGAGCTCAAATGCTTTTTCTCTTGCGGGTTTATCACAAGGTGAGTTCCTTTTTTTATTTCCTGCTTTTTAAACACATGTGCTCTACTACAGTACAGGTTAGCTCTGAGTGTTAGCGAGGCTTGCTAATATAAACAAAGGCGAGATTACGTCCAAAACACATCAGGCATTGTTTCTGATAGCAACTTTCTGTGGGTCCGCCGACGTCACCACGGATGGACACGTCAGTTCGGAAGGAAATCTGTATCCGCTCGTTGTACACCCGTTTGTAAAAGACTTACAGAGGAAAAGAGAGAGGGTTTTATTTTCTGACGCTGCGTGAGTTCCCCGAAGCACCGGGGACACATATTTATGTATAAAAGACATTACAAAGTGCATTTTGCATGATAGGTCCCCTTTAACTAAGACTGGAAAGAGGAGGGGAAACAACTAGTCAGTTAAAAAAAAAGTATACAAGCACATTTAAACTCACTTATAAACACATACGTTGCTTGTTTAATCTCTACCAAAACGGTAAACAAAACAAAAATGTTCTATTTAACTTGCACAAGTTTAAAATATATTACAATTTCCAGCCATAAGGACACAATAAAGTTTCTCGTGGAACAGTTGGTTTCTCCTTTTTGGAATATAATAATTTGTATATTATTCAATGGTGAGAACTACAGGTATCCCACATTCTGACTCTCTCATGCTTGGTTCCGAATGAAAAAAACCGACAGTGTAGACAGTGTGCTTTAAAACCTTTTCTGAGCAACCTGAACACACTTTTCCACAGCTCTTATTGACTGCAGATAGGTGACAGCATTGGAAGACAGTCACAGAGCTATCCAGGCGAGAGGAGAGCAGAATGCATGGTCTAATCCTCTCTAAACTGGGAAAGATGAAGGTTCAAATCCATAATTCCTCCTTTTAATCCATTCTGAAAGGCTCTGACCCTGTTGGGGACCTCGTTCGTTGATTCGTTAGCAGCCACACACCACCAATGCTGGTTGTACCTGGCTGAAGCTTCACCTTGATACGTTGGATTGATCCGGGATCATCCAGGATTTCAGCCCAACATTCATGAACACAGCTGATATTTCCTGGGTTTACCATCTTGATTTAGCATCCCGAAGATCCATCGCACAAAGAAATGCTAACAAACATTGTAGGCTAAACGTGTCTATTTGAAACTAATGTGCATGCTCATTGTGTCTCTTGCTTAGACTGCTTACCTGCCCGGACGGCTGACATCTTGAAAATTAAGTGGCTACAGTTTCAAAAGGCCAAACTTGTCAGAAGTCTGAGCTGCTGTGTGCAAAATACATTAGCTACTGTCTAACAGTTGCATTCTCATTTAGTCAAATTCATGTTAACATGTTTTCTCCTAAATATACTTCTCTAAAGGTCCCACCGAGTTCATTTCAGAAGCTCAGTCTCCTTATGAATATTTAAAATAAAGTTTTCGAGTGACGACTATTTCCAACTTGTGCCCAGTTCGACGTGGCTCTGCCATCACACCACTACCTGCAAAATGAACTAAGAGAACCATCAATATGTTGTGACTCTCGAGCTGCAAGGTCGCATGTGAATCATCTCTCCAGCATGCACCTGCATGCCTCAATTACAAATGATCGCTGTCATTGCATTGATTGGGTCTTGCTAAAACATGAGAGCAAGCCAGTAATAAATCCACCATGCTGAGGTTAACCCTTGATTATGATGTCATTCTCTGCGGCACACAACCCTGCTTTTCTGCTGCTTGTTTTATTTTAATGTGCTGTTATAGAGAAGGATATTAACAATCAATATGATCTGAACGAGAGGTCAATCCCACCATAATTGGCTGGGCATTGAAAAAGCCGGCTCTTTGACTTGTCAAAGTTCCGATTTAAATGGTTTAATCCATTTTGGTCAAAATAACTAGTCAATATTGGACGTCTTTTTGTCCAAAGATAATGAATAAAAAGGGCTTTGTGTCCTCACTCTCCAGCATTTTGAAATATTACTGGATGGGTTTTATTCTGGTTAAAAGTGAACTGCTACATAATAATACGAATAATATTGATTACTTAAATGTATATAGGGCCTTTCATATACCCAAGGACACATAGTTTGTGTTTCCCTGCCAATACCACCAAGAATTTTGATAGTACGATTATTTATATTGGTCATTATTGCCCCATGCCTGATTAATTGTGTCTTTTGCGTCACTGGAACAACAGCCCTTGGCTCAGATTTTGGAGAGGCTCACCTTCTCCTTAACAGCTTCATGGCTGACAAATGACTTTGTGAAAAGCGATATGTTCTCCCGCACAAAGAAAAAAGGATAGAAATTGAATCCTTGTCTCTGTCGCCAGTTTCATCTGTCATCTTTTCAATATTGATGTCCATTACATGTATGGATTATTTGGCACTCTTGTGTTCTCTGGCCCAGCTCGCCCTGTCAGATGGGCCACTCGGGACGGTGGCCCATTGATAATGCCAATTTGATTGATGGGTTTCATAGTTTAATTGTCAGCAGTGTTCTTTTAATGGAGCTCCGCACAAAACTAGAAGACTATATCTAAGTCAAGAGTTCAAACAGCATGGCGGTGTGATGAAGATACAATGTGACCGTATCATGGATTCAGTATCATCATCCCGGGCCATTATCAGCTATTTGGCTCATGTTAATGGCTTCCTGTATCACCTTTCAGGGATCACATGTCCGTTTACGGGAAGAAAACAGCGCTCAGTAAGATTTATCACAGCTGCCAATAGGCATCATTTTATATCGCTGGTATAATGCAATTATTCTGTAGCCTGTGTACAACTCTATTGGAACACTCAATCTAATTGGGTATAGATATAGGGGAAATGTATTCGGCACACAAAGATAAAACTAATGCATTCCAATCTAACAGCCTACAAAAAGAGTGTTGATTCAACCTTACGGTCATTGGTTCTGCTGTTATACTAAAAGGGCTTTCCAATATTGGTGTCATAAATATCAATGAAGGTAGGCAATAGAATACTTTATAAAGGACGTTTTGACATGAGTGTTTCTGTATTGATATTTCCATGTACAATAACCCTATTCGCTTAAAATGGTGAATTATTGCATTTCCAATTCCATATTGTTATAATAGCTATAACACTTGCTCATATTAACCAAACCAATCGGTCGTAGCTTCAGGGAATTAGAATAAATCACTGTAAAAAACATTTATTGTGAACCTAGCATAGACCGGTTTTAAAGGGTGGTTCAGTAACAATAGGGCCATGTGGGGTTTACACTGTCTCTGTTTTAGCGGCCACACACAGCCACATGTAGGATGTTTCAGCCCCCCCCCCAGCACTCTCTTATCCTCTCCTCCTCTCCCCAGTGTGTTTGCAACCAAGGTCGTAGTGGTCCTGCTCTGTTTTTCAACGGTGTGTGGGCTTCATTCATCATTCGTATGATAGCCGCATGCTAGAGTGCCCTAAATCTCCTGTCTGTGTTTGGGTGTGTGTCTTTTTATGGGTGTGTGCTCATTCAAAGACATGTTATCTCGTTCTCTCCGTATGCTGCCACAAATGAATTATCTCTCTTCCTGTCTCCCTCCGAAAAACTCTCTTTTGTTCTTTGTGCTCTCTGCGTGTAAGTATTGATGTAAATACATGCAGGGAGTCTTGCTAGCACAGTACCGTGTGTCTTCATGTAGAAACAATATGCTGTACTCTCATAATGTGAGCTGTAATATCCTGTGCAAGATGAGATGAGGAAAAAAAAGGGCCAGACAAAGAGGTAGAAAGACTAACATAAGAAAAACAAGAACATTCAGCCCTTGTGTCAATGCAGTAGAGGCACCTTTGGCAACAGTTACAGCCTTGAGTCTATGTCAATAGGTCGATGAGCTTGGGGACGAATTGGACACTGCAGTTAGTCCCCCATTCTTCTCTGCGAAAGGTTGCATGAGGACTGGGAAATTTGAACTCTTGATACTATCTATTTTGGTTTCATTAGAGCATAGAAACAGCCCGAAAGCAGGTGACAGGTGAATCACCCTGGCAACAGTGGCTTGATGTTATCTTCAGGCCATGGATGTATAAAGAGAACTGGGTACAGTGTTGGAGGTGGGGCCTTGTTCGTTCCTATGAGGGTTGCTCAGTGGCAAAGTCCAAAATGGAGCGACTGTAGATTTAGGATACGCATACTGTATCTGGGCCCATAGAGCGTGGCCTCTTGAGTTTTCTCAGTCAAATGAATGGAGAGCGAAAAATAACTGTGGATTCGGCTTTCAGCACATCTTAGAACTTTTGAACCTATTGATTTAAATCAGGGCTATAAAAGCGTTGGTACTGGGTAGTTATTTATTTCAATACAATGATACGCTGATTTACAGACGTCTCTTTCCAAATGTTATTCAATGGGTTAAGTATTTTTTGCAATTTAACGTTAGTGTCATGTAGTTTTACAATTTGTTTATCTTAGCCCACTAAAGTCTTGATACAATTCAGTAGCTTTTCTTCATTTTAAAGCCATGCTTTATATCAAAATTATGACTTTTGGGAAGCTCCATTACAGCGTCTTCCCTCTGAATGCATTTTTTGATGTAGTTGACATCCTTGTTCTCTGTTGGTACTTTTTATTAACTCGTGTCAAGGTGTGTTCCGACTCAATGCAAGCTGTGATTGCAGAGAAAGTCAATGCAAATGCATGGGCGGACATGAACAGTAAATTCCTGGTGGGCGGCGTGCAGAGAATCGAATTGGAGTTGGAGTTGAGTTGTTTAAACTCATCCGAAGGCTCTATGACCCTAATTCTTCAATGTATGGAAATACAAATAAAAGAGAAGTCTGGAGGACGGTTCTATAAATAATTTGAGTTCCTTGAGATTGTTTATAAGTGAACTAGCTAACAGCACCAGCTAACACATGTGCATTCTGTACTGCATATAGAAGGGCACCTGTGTTGCTTGTATCTTTCAAAATGCATTTATTTGAATGATTTGACATATATTCACAGATATTTGTATAGTTTGTGGAGTACAGTGGCCGTCCCTGCTTTTATTTTACAACTTCAAGCGGTAGAGAAAAACCTTTCCTATGTCACAGTGTTGAATTGTATGAACATTTACACCCCTGGCAAAAACATGTTTATTTCAGGATTTGCTCAAAAGCTTTTGCTGCCCTAACATTCTTCCTTCTAGTGAAAAGAAAGCGTCCAAGATACATGTCAATGTTTTTATTTTATTTATTTAGTTTGCATCCGTAGTCGATCTATAAAAGATAATTTGATCATGAGTTAAAGAACATTTGATTCAGAAAATCATGACACAAATAGGTGTATTTTTTGCTTTAGACAGTATTTCCTTATGGAGTGATTAAAAAATATATTATAAATGATTCCTTCTGTAGAAACCTTTGACTCTAATAGGGCAACAAGCTGTATCTAATGTTAACATTTCTATTTTGTGCAATTTAGAACATATTTCATAAGATAAGGCCTTATTTATATATTTAAAGTTAACATTTCAGAACACTGATATGTATGTTTTTCCTACTCACCGCGGGTGTCTCCTCCTAACAGCATGTCCGAGCTCCAGACACCAGTAAGGGGATTAAAGTCACTCTTTAACCCCTGGACGAAGCTCTATGTGGATGATCCACTACTTTTTGCTACTCTGTCGTTTTATCTCTTATCCTGCTCATCTCCCCTTAAAAACATCATTTCACTCTGATCTCTTCTTGGGTGACTTCATTTTCATTTGTTTTCTTGCCTTTGCTTTCTCTTTTCCCTTCTTCCTGTTGTTGAAAATCTACACACTTAAAGAAGCGTTTATCAAAGCGAACTGCGTGGCAGGGGAGGAACAAAGGTAGGACATGATTTGGTAGAGATGAAGGTGAGGCTGTAGGACGGTAGTTACCGAGGAGGCTCGTCCGCCGGTCTGGCCCGAGCGTGGATCGATACTGGGTGATGTAGGAGCTGGTGGGTGTTTGATCGGGGGGGCAGAGGATGGGCTAATCATTTCAGTCATTACCCGGCCGTGTCTCCTGATTCCAGGGATTAGCAGGCGCAGAAACAGGGGAGATGTTGTGTTAGTGCTACAGGAGACTCTATCAGGGATTTGAGGAGTGGAAAACACTACCCCTCCCCAGTCACCTCCGGTAATTGTGCCTGCAGCACGGGGATCTGGGGAAGAGGGTGTGTGAGAGTTTGCATACGAGATGTAGCGTTGGAGAGCAAAGGACAACAAAAAAGAGAGAAAGAAGGCAATGTTGGCATTTGTAGAAGCACACATGAAGGATATACAAGCAGGCGTTACAGAATCGTGTTCAGCTTCTCGTAGGAGGGGAGAGTCGTGGGAGAGCTTACATGCTTGCCTACCCACGAGCCTTTTCGTGGAGCTGATCATTTGACAGCACTGAACAGCTCAAGAGACTGACTAGCTCCGGTGCCAGCCAAAGCCCTGTGAACATTTCACACAACGCAAAATACATGACGGGTGGAAATAAGGGAAATTATATTTACGTCAGCGGTCAAAGTTTCCCAGCTGGCTTATTCAATCCGCAGTCCCAGAGTCTACAGCACCTTAAACTGTAATGTATGTGACACTACAAAACAAGCCCAAGTAATTGAACCGTCATGCACACCCGAAGACTTGAACAACTCTAACAATACACCTTGAAAGTATATGAATTAGAAAACATGGGTTTGTAAGTATTTGTTGCATTAGTGAGTTTAGAAGGGGAATTGTACCCATTTTGCTTAAGGTTGAGAACATTTATATTAAAGGGGAGAGTCTAACAACATAAGACACTACATTATCATAAGTGCAGGTCTAGAGTTCTAGGTGATATAAGAGAAACTAGCTTCAATCGCATAAATATTAACACATGATTTCCTTCTTTTTTTTATGTTTCAGTGCTTTTTTTGTTGCAGACAACTTTGCTGCTCTTTCTGTCAGCACTTAGTGTTAATTTCGATAACATAACACCGTTGTTTTCATTACAGCACCAATGTCATTAAACACTAACTGTGAAAAACAAAGCAGGAATACAATACAGTTATTTTTTCACCAAATCGTCTCACTGTTTCTCGCCTCGCCGCTCACCACTAATGACCACAGTCATGAGGACTCAGGAGTATACAATGTATCTTTCATTAAAAAAAATGCCATTATTACAAATGTATTTTAATCATTATTGTTAGACTAGATTTACTCAAATGTTAAATATAATCTGATAACTCAATCATTTTCATCATTTTCTTTGAATAAAAGACTCAAACTGTTAAGGTTTTCTTTGACTTAGATAAGAACATAATGCCCACATTTTAGTCAATTAAAACTTGACTAAAAAGAAACACGATGTGGTTGACTATATATAAATATAAATACAAAAGTTAACAAGGACAGAGGAGTCATTTAAAACCTACCTCTACATCGCTGTGAAACTTTAAGCCATAATTATTTTTATAACTAAAAGGCCATTATTTTCAGACGCCTTCACTGTCACACCTTTACCTTCATTTCTGCGAAAAAGCAGCTAATTATCTTTTGAGAAGGGAAACTTTTGGAGAAAATGTCACATTTTGAAAACAAATAAAGCCCCAGTGAAACTTTGAGTAGCTTTGACTCTAGAATATTAAATGGGAGTATTTGCAGAAATTGCTTTTTGCAGATGATTAGGCGTTCAGTGCCAACGCAGCTTTCACACCTTCGTAGTACTGTGACCTGAAGGTAAAGCGACCCAAAGCTGTGAATACAGAATGTACATCTCCCCGCCTGACTGCAAATGTTCAACATTCAGAGGACATAATGCCTCACCGCCATGGCTTCCTTCCAACACCTGCAGCTTCAGACACAGCTTCAAAAGGAAAAGACATTGAAAGCAAAGGCTGGACGTTGGAATGAAGTTTAACATCTTCGACAAAGGCACTTTTCAATCTTATAGGCAGCATTGTGAGTTTGGGCTGAAAAAAATCCAATGAAGCTGTTGGGATTATCTGACCCAACAGCCACACAATCCAGAGTTATGAAGAGGAAAGTCACAAGCGAACTGGATTCAACTGTGAACGACAGCTAAGACACGTTAACCGGCTTCGACCCTAAAATAAGAGTCAAACCAGACTTAAGCTAGACAGCAGAAGATCAGGTTAAACCTCTCTACCAGAGTTCTTTCCAATTCATCCAGCATGTCACCAGGGATCACAAGAAATAACAAAAGCTTCAGCAGGGGCAATGAAAGAGGCCACACAAGGGAGCAATGCATGCCGAAGTGTGTTGGGGAGATTAAACAGGGTGTCTGCGGGGTCTTAAAAAGTATTAAAAGTTGATAAATCAATTTAGCCAAAATTAAGGCTATTAAAAAGTATTAAAAAGTAATAAATGGCATTTTCCAAGGTATTACATTTTGTAGCTTGTTTTCAATAAGTATATAAATGGTCCAAAGAGGTTGTATTCTACAGTCTGCCTGAATGCAATCATTGCGTAGGTGTGTAGTGTGATTTTGTGTAGTTTATTTATGGCATCCCGTTGGATTTGACGTCATCTGAACAGGACATCGCAGGAGGGAAGGAGGTGGGAGGGTGAACCGAGAAGCGGACTGAGAGTAGGTAGTGGGGTTATAGGGGCGACTAGATAGACCTCAGGGAGAAAATAAAAGTAGTGCGACTAAAAGAAACGCGACACTCAACGGCTGCCGAGGACCGGGCGTCACACTCCATGACCTGCAGACGATACCGCCGAATCCCTGGGGCGGCCACGTTATAGTGTTGGAGTTACTCGCCGGTCTCCCCTTTCCTCCTCCCCCTTTTTTCGTTAGACCGGTTAGAGTTTAACAGTAAGAGTATGGTGATTTTTTTTTTTTTTTTTTTTTTTTTTTTTTTTTTGCAAATGAGGAGTTCAGAGGCGTGTGAGGCGGGAAGAAGCGAAAGGGGAGCCGTGAGATAAAAATTGAATCATCCCGGGCACTCCTGATGATACCTTTTCTTTCTGCTCTTCCAAGATGAAACCGTAGTAAAAGGTGTATAGAAATTGTCCCATATACGTCCTTAGGACTTCAGTTACATTATGGAACATTCTGGGAAAAAATTCCTGGGAAAGGTAATGTAAAATTCTGGAGTGCGGTGAACGCTCCAAATTGGCGCAATGGTAACTGTTGTGTGAAATGGAAAGTGTAACCATGATATATGTCAAAACTAACAGGAAAGGAGGAATAGAAAGGTTGGTAAAACCTGCGTTTGAACGTAAAGGGTATTGCTACAACAAATTTTTGGCCGCAATTTGCTGGAAAGCGCGATAAGTCG
>NW_011364001.1:20224-48898 GCF_000735185.1 Notothenia coriiceps | reverse complement strand
AATACTGGGTGTATCGCAAACAATGTAGGCGACTCAAAAAGGTGGTTGTGTCGAAGTGTTGTCTGTAGTTATTCTGACGCAGCCCATCAAAAAATTAGTATTGCGTTCGGTCTTAATTTACATTTTCTTGATGAAGAGGATGGGAATAGCAAAGAGGTCTCACGGGGGGGCACCACCCGTAACAAATAATACACCGAGTCGGCCGTAATGACGGGCGACTCACGACCGGAGCAGGTGGCCTTAAATAAGAGCGGCAATTGGCGCGTCGGCCGGCGACTCATTTCAGACTGGACAGGTGTGTTCATGACTCATATTTAAGGGGGTAGTCCAGTTACACAGGGTCAGACTTAACTTTGCGACCAAACCGTAGTGTCCTGCCGACTATACCTTTGAAAGAGACCGTAAGATGCCACTTACAAATCGTATCGTTTTGGCTTCGATTATCTGATAGAGGCATAGGTATATAACCACCGTATTTGGCAAAAAGATGTGTTTTTTGTCTAGTGTTGATTCGACCCAATCCCAATCGACAAAATCGACCAATCCCAACGGACCTGACAATATACTCACAAAAAAAACACACACACCCAGCCGCAAGACCAGTGAAACGAGTCGCGATGAGACAATGCTTGAACATAAGCGACATGACATGATTTGGGGACTTGACAATACAGGTCCAATTAGAGCTCGGGGGAGGTTACATTCGCACTGCATAAACCCCAGAAATTCTAGAACGGCCAAACGGGCTGGAGGTCGTTCCAGTAAACCAGATCTCAGCGCGGTAGATCACCCTAGTTGACTTTACGGCCCAATACACCGTCCCATTTTTCGTTTTACTTTACGCAAGAAATGATATTAAACCTGTTAAAAACCATTGGTTATAAGCCGCCCGGCCTAATTTTTCGGGTTGTCCGGCCATATACCCGCGGGCGCCGTGAATAAACGGTACGACTCGGGATGTAGGTATACGTGGCAACAAATCTTATGGTAAATTTGTTCACCTTGAATTTTATCAATCGTTCTCAATATTTATATCATATATTGGTTTAACTCCTACATTGTCCTTCATAAACGGCAGATTTAACGAAATAACATGGTCTTTTTATTGCTTTCTCCGTCTATAAACAACTGTGTATAGATTTTATATAAATTACAAACGGAGGAATTCCTCAAATAAAGAAGGACCCACGTAGTAAGACAGTAAAATTTTTGACACTAGCAAACGATGACGCAATAATTCACCTTTGAACCTGCATCTGTAACAATGAGAACCAAAGAAAAGAAAAGTCGACAATGAGTGCCGAGTGTAGCTAAATATTTTTTCACCGATCTGCTACTGGCCCGGCCCGTCTGTCAAATTTTAAGGGTGCATTCACACCTAATAGTCCGTTTTCTGGTGCGCACCAGACGACAGTTTGTTACATTTTTCAGGTTTGCATTCACACGGCAAAACTCAAACGGACTATAAACTTTAAACACAAGTCATGTGCTCGGAAATGCTGTTCAACCATTGGTCAGACATTAAGGGGGTAAAAACGCAAATCCCGGCAATTTCTACCGGAGCCTCCGCCATGGAGAATCGGCACTTTCGGCAGGTTATTCTCATGCTGCTGTTAATCTGGAGATCAACAGACACTAGCGGCCCGCGCATATGATTGTATAATCAGACAACGTTCGTTAAAAAACATTATTACATGGCTTTGTTGAATACTCGATTCTGATTGGTCAATTCAGAACAGACAGACCGCTGTCAAGGATTTATTGACCGTTGTTAAGGACGCTCACATCTGCACAAAGAAGTCTGTTCGATTTAACTGTATACAGTTTGGCTGAAAAGTAAACTGCATGTAGTTTGCTTTTCTAACTGAGAAGACAAGAGCGACAAGAAAACAGCGGAGAAGTAACGGGCAGAAATCCTCCTTTTTACGCAGCGGTCCAGACATAGACATCAGACGGCGACACATATTCAGTTGCCAGTTACTTTGGCATTAGGGCAGGGATATCTAGATACTTTCCAAGGTTTGACATAATGAACTGTGCTACTTTTAAAGCAAGCAACGATGTTTTCAAATCTGTAATCAAAAAGCTCCTCAAAAACGCTATCGAAGCAGTTCCTGCCGTTGCTACGTTAGTTCAAACAGTAACAACGGACTATTTTTCTTAGCGGATGCATGTCAATTTAAATCAATACATACAACTATATTTTAAATCAATAAAATCATTTTCTAAATCCACAAAAGCATTTCAATTAATATTGGGAGTCACGTAATAAGCGGGATAATGTGCAGCGACTTGGTCATTATGGGGAAAAGAACACCTTCATGCCGATCTAGATCCCTCCGCTTCGTTGAAGATATCCGCGTTCTTGTGACACGTAAATACTGCGCTTCCTATGTTTTGGTGCGGACTGCGTTCACACCAGCGATGAACCGCTCCAGAGTTCGCAAGCAAGCGTTCCGAGACCACCTATTTTAGCGGACCAGAGGCTAAACGCACCAAGGTTCGATTCAACCGAACTATAAAGGCTGGTGTGAATGCACCCTTGGGTCGCATTCACACCAGCCTTTTAGCGGACTCTGGTCCGCTAAAATAGGTGGTCTCGGAACGCTTGCTTGCGAACTCTGGAGCTGTTCATCGGTGTGAACGCAGTCCGCACCAAAGCCTGGGAAGCTTAGTATTTAC
The DNA here is from genome assembly GCF_000735185.1 of Notothenia coriiceps. Classification (NCBI taxonomy): domain Eukaryota; kingdom Metazoa; phylum Chordata; class Actinopteri; order Perciformes; family Nototheniidae; genus Notothenia; species Notothenia coriiceps. Next base: position 46,216 of record NW_011364001.1, on the reverse strand, counting down.
GAGTCACAAGAAAGTGGATGTCTTCAAAATCTTTCGTGAAGCAGAATTAAATGTTGAACAGTGTCGTGTAAAAGTAAAATGCTCCGTCAACTATACATAAAATTAAGAACACTTGCCGTCGGTGAAATGCCCCTCCTTACTGCAGAACGTCTCATTATATGTGTTATAATGTTTTTTAACGGACGTTGTCTGATTATATAATGCGCGGGCCGCTAGTGTCTGTTGATCTCCAGATTAACAGCAGCATGAGAATAACCTGCCAAAAGTGCCGATGCTCCATGGCGGAGGCTCCGGTAGAAATTATCAGAATTTGCGTTGTTAACCAGACTAAGCAGACTATTAGGTGTGAATGCGACCTTAAAATGTCAACTCCTTTATAACAGAATTTAAGTTAAGTTCTCTTCTGACACAGGTTCTACGTCCGCTGTAAAAAACATCGGGAGGAGGGATATATCACTCACAACTAATTGGTTAAGGAAAATGAAAAACTGCTCTCCAACAGAACACGACTGACATGGATAAAACGCCAGTCTGAATGATGAAGAGAAAACAAAATGGTGCTTCAGTCTGATTATCAGACTTCCTTTAGTTCTACATACACTAAAACACTCAGTGTCTGAAACATCACTTTCCCGTCACCTTCCTTTTGATTACAGTCATCTCTCTCCACTCATTCTTTGATTAAGTGACGGTTTTGTTTGATTAAGAATCAGCTGCCGTCTGATTGGAATAACCTGTCATTTTAATCAAAATGATCCTACGCTACACGCCAGCGGTTGGCTGCAGTTTGATGAAAATTACCTGCTGTTGGTTTGCAATCACATGTCTGATTATTCACCAGAAACATTCTTGTCAAAACACCGTGGGGCTTTTGAATGATTAAAGCGTAGTTTCCGTTTTACATGAAGGCATGCTGAAATATTCATACGTCTGTTTATGTGAAATGCTTTTTTAACAAGACACATCATTGACTTTGGCTGTCTTTTTTTTCTTATCCATTGTTTTCCTTCGGAGTAAATGTTCTTATGTATATATTGTGTAATTGCCTTTGTTCCATTTATGCTGCACATGCTTGAGGCTCCATTTTCTTTTATGTTTTCCGCTTTGTGTTCACCCATCATCGACGGTACATCGCACTGTTTCTGACCTTATGAATTCTACCTTGGGGGATTAAAGAATGACCAATAAATCCATTCCTGCGTTTTAGGAGAATATTAAGGCGCATTTGTGAAAGTGGGTGGCATCAAGAGGAGTGGACTCCAGCTGTTTGGTATTTGCAACAAGGCTCAGAAAGCATCATGAAACCATTCGTTGGCATTACGGTTATTGCACACTAGGGTACATTATCTTTCCATTACATCAGGCAGTTTGATAGAGTCATACTCTCAGGGCACTTCTAATTTCTGGCGGTACAACTGGGATTTCTTATAAACGCTGCCTTCCTTTTGCTGATACCAGCTGATCCTTCTTCCACAACAACTCAGTAATGTTGGTTCATTTAAGCTTCATTCATGCTGTACAAGGCAAAAACACTGAAGCTACGGTCTGGAAACAGCTCACCAGTTGAGCCTTCATTTAATTGGACGCTTCCCCCCGCGGGAGCCGATAACATTACTTGCATCTGTTTCATGTGCAATAAATGGTTAAATTCATGACAAACGTTATTTCATCGCTGAACTAGTTTTCCCCCTCGTGAGTCAAAGTCATTTTTGGCCTGACATTGGCGAGTCCTGTAAGGATAGTAATTGGATTTCCAGAATAAGCGAAAATCTCTTTTCTCTCTGTGTCCTGCTCTAGTAATTGGGGTTAAATGAAATGGTCAACCATGCACTAAACCTCAGTGGGTGTTCAGCAGCAAATGTCTTGAATTATCTGTATAAAAAGAAGAGTTCTCATCTAAATTCTTAGTGTGCAAACTCACTAAAACGTCTCAAATGACAAAAAAAAGAGGTATTTATTTTTATAGAACAGGTTAAAAAAGATGTCTCAACATGACCTTGACAAAAAAAACATTTGTGTTGAACTCACCAAACATCCTCTGCGTCCACATCGCATTCAGCCCCAAACTGGCAAATATCGCAGGTGGACGTTTCCTTCTGCGCCGTTTCAGCTGAGCCATCTTCTCCTAGAAAAGGCAGAAAGAGAAAGAGTTTAACTCGGTAATCATCCGAGACAGATTTGTTAGAACGCATCTGTGACTATATTTGTCTTTCGAGTTTCATTCAGAGGGACACCAAAGCAGTAACAAAGGCTCTTACAATGCATCTCTCACAATGCAAAGTGACCGTGAGAATCACCCTTGGACAACTCAAGCACATTTGTATTCTGCCATATCCCGCCATAATCCCACACAAAACCATCTCCTTCATCCTTTCACTCCTTCCCCTTTCCTCCACCCTCCACTGCTCTTCGCCTGACTCTCATCCATCACTCCCAATATCCCCGCTGATCTATCTGGAGTCCCTCTTTTATTTCATCACGCTGATTTTCTTGCGCTGTGAGTGCGACGACTCCTTGGCCGCGGTGATGGTACTGGCGTCTGGCTTATGGCGGCTTAGGGACCCCGCCGGTGCATATCACACCTCATGAGCGGCCAGAGGGGGAGAAGGAGGAGGGGGAAAAAAAGCAATCTGGCCAATCTCAAATTGCATTCTCATACCACTAAGGACTCCTCAAGTCTCCGCACACTTCCGCCCTTCTTCGCTTTCCCCTCGGCACTCTATTTTTAAACTTAGTAGGGCCCGTGAGGACTACTATGGAAAAGAAGACGAAGAGGTTCTACTTGGCATCATTTCCACATATCTTTAACAGGGTATATGCAGGAATCCTGAAGTCAAATGTAATACCTTGTAAGACCTTTTTTAAGACCCTTTCCATACATTTTAAGACCTCAACGCCACTTGGAGTTTTAACCGGTTACATTGACAACACACTTTACCTCACATTTACTATATACAGTATTGATTGTCCTTCCTCCTTATCTTCCAACCATTTGGACGCAAACTTGCATTTCCCCATAACGATGTTGTTTAACAACCGGCGTAAACGGACATTCGCGCGCTATCAAGCAGTGAGCGTGCGATGTCCTGTTCAGATGACGTCAAATCCAACGGGATGCCATAAATAAACTACACAGAATAACACTACACACCTAATTTATATAGACAGTCTTTTGATAAGTATAGACAGTCTTTTGGAAACTCTTAGGGTCTTAAGTTGGGGTGGAGTTTTTAAATCCTCTTCTTGTCCCTTTGGGCCCTTTAACAAGTGTCCTCATTACTACTGTAATCTTTCATGTTGTACATGAACTCAGGTGTCTAAGTATGGTACCTTAACATCAGCTTCCTATTGACCCGTCAACCATTAGTGGATGTTTTTAAGTTGTGTTGGCTGGAATTGTCGATACAGGAGCTGGGCACTTTTGTCAGGACAATCAGTTAAAATTGCTTCAGGAATAAAAAACTGGTTTATTTTCAGACTGAGAAGTACCTGATTTAACCTCACATTGCTGGAAGATACTTGAAGGAAACCTTGGCTGCTTCTTTTGTTCGCTTTCTCTTTGTATTTGAAAAAAGGGCTTGTCAGGACACAACTGTTGTAGTTTGATGATGTTATCCAAATGTATGTTGGTTCTTGTCACATTAAGTCTTGCGATGGTCTTGGCCATGAACTTCACCTTGCCTTGCTTGGATTCTGGTAAAATAAATCCCATAAAATTATGAATAACTCCATCACCATACATTTTAGTTCCTCAATGCTTCGATATACCTGTACAACTTTGTGACCACCATCCTAATCTTGACTTTAACCGCTGTAGATTGAAGTTGATGTAAAATATGTATCTTAAGATGTCCTTCTGTTCCAGTTATCTACTTAATTCAGAGCAGTTCTCTACTAAACAATGTACACGTCTTGTGAGAATGCCTTTCTTGTCGAATCAACCAGTCATGGTTACTGTACTTTCTGCTTGGATATACCTCTCTTGGTCATCCTTAATATCTTTGCAATGTAATTCTGACTGATTTATACACCCAAACCTCCCCAATGTCACTTCAATCACCCTCTGCAAGTCATTTCACAAAATAATCCAAGGGAGGCTTTTTTGACACACCTTCAACTGCATTCAAATCAAGAGAGGAAGCAAAGAAGTGGATTGTGCTGCAGAAGTGTTTGGTGAAGGTATTCTTCTCTGCTGCGAACAACAATGAATCCCAACTCAACAGTCAGCCTTCAAGTCTGAGAGGTTGAGTGCTAAAAACAAAGTAGACTGGCTTTGATTGAATTATCACTTTAAATGTTGGGTTATGAAAGTGTGTAACAAAAGGAACTTTGAGACAGACAAACAGAGAATTCAAATCTTCACAAGATGTTTTCTTTGTGTTTCTTTTCTGTCACATTGTGAACTTTGGGGAGTTGACTGTCACATACAGGTTTAGGGGCTAACAGATTATAAATAACTCAATTATTTACAAAAAGGTAACCGTATTCCCTTGTAATAACATAAAAAAAAAATGGGGATTACCAGCAGGATTACAATGTTACGAAATAACAAAAATATTGCATATTGTGTTTTGTCATAAATTGAGCAGATTGTATTTCCTGTGTTAGCTGCTGTACTGCGTAGACTGTTACTTTAAGTGTGAATCTATACGCCTACTGCCTGGTTTTCACTTTCTTTGGTTCATTTGTGCTGTTTTTTATCCAGTAGGTGAACCTTTATGTTCATACAATTGTGTGTTTGAGCTTAACTGTATGTATTCAAATAAAACGGATCATTTTCTGTTAGCTCAGATTTTATGTCTGCTTTTTTAAACTGTAGTATGTGCTCATGTGTGTCATTGTTGGTATATAGGCCTGAATATGCTTAATGAAAGAAAGGTTCACCTATTGTAACAGGACCGGACAGAAGACAAAACTGGTGGTGCAGCAATTAGATAATCAATGTTTCACTCATAAAGGGCTTTATTTACCCTAACTCAAAATCAATTAAAGGTCCCATGTCATTTTTTTCCACTTATTACCCGTCCCCTTGTGTGTTACTGTATGTAGTCACAAACCCTCAAAGTACACCCTGTAGCGAGTAAAACTCTGACACAGAAAAGACCTGTCTATGCTGCCCCAGAACGCCTCGTTGGAGATTTTTCTTTTTCCATTTTTTTCTTCCTGAGTATAGTGGCGTGACCATACCCAGGTCCAAATGGACCAATCCGTGGAGCTCCTCACACTAACACACTCCCTCAGCCTTATCTTTTCTCAGCCGCGGTACTCCGCAGAGTTTTGCTCACGTGTGTGTGCTCAGGCTGAGTTCCGCGGTGTCTCGCTTTCTCTCAGACCCCACGCAGCAACCAGGAAACGACACCAGTAATCCAGCTCACACTGTTTGCTCCTTGAGTGGAGCAGCGAGCCCCGCAATGTCCCGCCAACACGGCATCCAGACCCCACGCACCATTTTCATCTGTTTGTCATTACTGGTGTCCTTTTCTGTTTGCTAACAAACACCATTGTAACACATAAACACACATCAGAGCACAGTGGGCTCATAGGGAGGAGGGGGGGGGGGGAGAGTGTATACAGAGAATGCTGTATGAGAAAACCAATGGGATTTTGGAACAATGTAAATTCTATTCTAGTAGACCTCAACAATGGAATTATGATCAGTAGAAATGCCATGACATGGGACCTTTAAGAAAAAACTAATGGCGCGTTTCCACTGCAGCGCGGAGCTCGCTTTAAGCGTGCCGAGCCTTTGCGGGGTCCGTTTTTTGGTTGCGTTTCACTTGGCCTAGTACTGGCTAGCGGGTCCTCATTCACAGTTTTCTGCGCCCATAAATCGTGGTCTAGGGCCAGGAACAACCAGGCTAAGTCGGGCCCTGAGTATGCTAAACTAAGAGAGAATCGCTGGGCAAGGGGGCTACAACTACAAACAAGATGAACATATGTTGACCATGATTTAATTGTAATACACGTTTCAAAATGGATGCCGAGAGTTAACCACATACTGAGATAACTGGTTAGTTGGGGTGTAACAGTACACGTACCGAAATTATTCGGTACACGTACCGAAATTTATTCGTTTCGGTACACGTGTGTACCCGAAGCCGAATATCACGCGGTACAAAGAGTGTATACAGAGATGCTGTATGAGAAAACCAATGGGATTTTGGAACAATGTAAATCTATTCTAGTAGACCTCAACAATGGAATTATGATCAGTAGAAATGGCCATGACATGGGACCTTTAAGAAAAAACTAATGGCGCGTTTCCACTGCAGCGCGGAGCTCGCTTTAAGCGTGCCGAGCCTTGCGGGGTCCGTTTTTGGTTGCGTTTCCACTTGGCCTAGTTTTTATTATGTTTTATATTTTTTTATTTGTAATTCCCACAGTCGGTAAAGCTTACTTGACTTTATTAGAAAGAAACTTGACTATGACAATGATCATGGATTCGTCGGGTCAAACTGTAATACTGAACGAACAGTAACATAAAAGTACAAAAAAAATTTCTTATTACTTGAACAGGTGTAACGAACGGCTTTCCCGGTCTAGACCGACCGTGATTATACTAGAAGACGACACCTTCTTGTGGGAGAGCGATCCCTCCTGTCTCCTAATCGCTCCATGCTAGTTGGTCCATCGCGCGAAACGATTGTACCGTTGATTTCCTATAAGACCGCAAACATTTAGTCGAAACCGGAGCCAGACTTGAAAAACGCTCACCACCTCCGAATTTTACGATCACCTCAACCCAAACGTGAAGTCAGAAAAAAAGAAAAACATGGCGCACTATAAGCCGAAGCCCATGTGTGCACATGGCTTTGCTTATTTAAAGCCATGCACATGGCTTATTAAAGCCATGCACATGACAATGTGGGGTTGATTGGTCAATAGAGTCATTACACCAATTGAGAGCCGTAGGTAAACACTTTGCACATAATGTTAATTTAGTACCAGTTGTATACAAGTAGAACAAACATCAACATCGGGGGAACGGGTCGCTAAGAGAGAGATCAAATCGTATGAGTCCCGGGCTGAATCGGACCAACAAGGACCGGGATTTCTGGTGCTAAATACCCGCGTCTTTTGACACTTACTCCTGTGGNAAAAAGTGATGAAGTGGACTCTTAGGGTGCATTCACACCTAATAGTCAGTTTTCTGGTGTGCACCAGACCACAGTTTGTTACATTGTTACATTTTTCAGAAGGTTCTGAAAAATGTAACAATGTAACAAACTGTGGTCTGGTGCACACCAGAAAACTGACTATTAGGTGTGAATGCACCCTAAGAGTCCACTTCATCACTTTTTGAGAGAAAAGATACAAAGATAGATTCAATTTAAAACAAGGACCCTTGCAGCTGTATTGAATGTTTGCCATTGATAAAAGCACACATTTTCCATTGGCCAATACAAATCTTACAAAGACAAATTTCTCCTTTTTGTTTGTAGCACTTAAAATGGTTTGGCTTATTTAACGCTGCATTTTGTTTGCGTCCTAATTGATTGCACTTTGTGTGTTGATTTGGATAAAGTGTCAGCTAAATTAAATGTAATGTTGATTCTGTCAATGCTTTTCAACATTTTAATGGCAATCTTTTTCGTCTTTGGTACAGAAAAACGACCTGTCCCACCTTAAAAGCTTTGATTGACTGATTGGGCACAACATTAACTTTTTCAATTTACTCTAAAATATGGGCAGCAGCTCACAGCTCAAAGGACTTTAAAAAAAAACATTAAATGAATGCCTTACTTTTCAAAATAAGACTCTTGTTACTGCTGGTAGCATGGACAACATGTGTTATATTGTCGCTAAAGAAAGAAACCATCACTCTACTCTTCAGTGCAATCATCATTTAAAAAGAATGTTGTAAAATGGTCTGTAATTTAACAGCGTAATAATAGCAATCATTCAAGACTTACAATCTGGATATAAATTGGAAGAAAAATTAAAATGTGCTCAGTGATGTGAAGAAAAGGGTCTATGTAGGTTGAACCACTTTTTTGCCCCCCTGCTGTGGCGAAGCGTTGCTATCCTTACATCATCCTTCTGTAGCTGTGTGTACTCAGCTGGACAAAAAAGACCAATTTACCCCTGAAGGATCAATAAAGTGTCGCAAAAAGCCATTTAGATCCATTTGTGGTGCAAAACTGTAATTACCCAGAAAAACCCATGCTTTCAAACCCATCAATAGCACCCATCAGTGTTGATATAATTAAAGCCGGAGAGGAGCAAATAGCGAGACAGTCAAAGAGATGGGCTGTGTGTACGCTGGGTTTACTCCTCCTGAGAAAAAGAGTGGAGGGCCTTTCGAAGCTGGCACCTGTGTCCTTATTAAAGCTCATTCTATGGAGGGCAAAAGGGAATTTCAATAAAAAGCCAGACAGACGACAAGTCACAGGCCAACAGGCGAGTAGGGAGACTGCCTTTATTGTTTTTGAGTTGGGTGAAGCCACACACACACACACATACACACTCACACACACACACACACACACACACACACACACACACACACACACACACACACACACACACAAGCACACACACACTGGAAGCCCTCCTCACATTACTGACATTCACATTGTGAGACAATGGGCTAAGACATGCACAACACGCTACTGATAAACAAGAAGCCAATACATCATTGTGGTAGTTTAGACTTTTCTTTGAATCCATTTTGCATTTCTTTTGTGGTTGAATAACGTCTTTTTGTGGTCATTTCGTGTTTCCTTTGTGTAAGATTTGAATCTCATCCATTATTTAACGTCTCTTTGAAGTTGTGGTTTGAAAGTATTTTTGCTTTTTTGATGGTTGTATTTCATCCCTTTGTCGTAGTTGTTTGACTCGTTTCACTTGTTTTGTGTCTCTTTCTGCTTATTTGTCATGTCTTCAGTGTTGTTTTGTGTCTCTTTGGTCAGTTTGCACTCCTTTATGGTTGTTTTTCTGGCATGTTGCACTAATTTAAGCCTCTTTGAGGTTGTTTTGCATCTCTTTGTACTCTTATTACATCCCTTTGTGTTTTGATTTATGACTCTCTGCACTCATTTGGCATTATTTTCAGTTGTTTTGCCTCTCTTTGTAGTTGTTTTGGGTCTCTTTGTAGTCATGTAATTGCATTTACAACAAGAAATGCTACAGCAACAGTGAATTCAATCAGAGGCCAAGACCCCCTGACCCCTCGGGCCCTAGGGTCCATCCCCGGTAGACAGAACTGTTCTCCTATAATGATTCCTGATTTCACAACATTTAGTTCCACCAATCACCCCAGCATTATTTCCATGTGTTTGTATGTGTCCTTCCTTAAATCATGGGAATAAATATGTAAATAAATATAATGTTTTCTTTCTGTTGTTCTCTCTCACTCAAAGGATTACAGTGAAATGTGAGGCTAAGGAGTATGAAAATCAATGCTATGTTCAGTTGCAACATGCTAAGGATTTATACAAAATAACCAGAGGCAGTCAGAGAATATGTTGACCTCAGCTTGTGTGTGTGTGTGTGTGTGTGTGTGTGTGTGTGTGTGTGTGTGTGTGTGTGTGTGTGTGTGTGTGTGTGTGTGTGTGTGTGTGTGTGTGTGTGTGTGTGTGTGTGTGTGTGTGCGCATGCGCGTGTGCATGTGTGTGTGTGTGTGTGTGTGAGATGTTTACATGTGTGTAAAGGGGCCTTTTCCATTGGTAGCCAGCAGACAGTCTGGGGGCATGGGCGCGTTGATGGGAGGGGAATAATTGCAGTGAACTAATCAATACAACACATCCTGCTAAGACAGTATCCTCACGCACATGTGACACACACACTATGATAGGTACTACACACGCTCACACACATAGCTAACACTTCTCTTCTCTCAGCAGAATGTGTGAAGGAATGATTCGGTGTGTGATTTGGGAAAACGAGGTTTAGCACATAGCGGTGCATGTATATGTCTGTGCACGCCTGTCTGCAGGTGTTCAGACGTGTGTGCAAGTAGCATTAGGATGTGTTGACGCACTGCAGTCCAGCGCTATAGTGCATATTGTGGGGAAAGTGAGAGGCCTCATTAAAAATGTATGAGGCCCAGACATCATCCACCGACCAACAGCGGCCTCTTGGGATGGGCCGAGACTCTAAGAGCCCTTTACGATGGGAGGCTGTGGGGGGGGGGGGTGCATATATGCATGTACACATGTGTAGTGCAAAGCTTATACCCCCTGTGTGGACATTTCCTTTTAGCTCAGAAGCTCTTAAGATGTCTTCCTCTGATTCTCAGTTCCTCACAATTCTTCTCACTGCCGCCTTTCATTATAAAACTATTCTAATTTAGATTTTTTATGATAACGCAGAGACTTTAATTAAATGCCTAATCTAGTCTTGAGGGTAGCTGTTGCGAACATTTGAGTCTGTGGTTTTTAATCTTTAAAGGTTACAAATCGCACTTGCCTCCTGGTAAGTAGCTGTGCAGATAATTTGGGATTTTACTGTGTGGTATCTGCATCCACCCGAATACAATGTGAGACGTGGGATCTATCCCTCTTAGAGGATTTTATACTTTTCTAGATATACTGTAGTGATACAAAAATGATAGTAGGTACCTTTGTTGAAGAACACTTGGAGAGTGCAGATCCCGCCAGGGCCATTTCCATAAGGAATAAATCATTTGTGTATCCCCTTGATTTTAAATCTGCTCCAAACTTGGTTCCTCTCTAGTCTATGATACACCCTTCCACCAAGTTCCATGAAAATGGAGACAGCTGTTTCTTTGTTATCCTGCTCACAGACAAATAAACCAACCAACCAAAAACATGACATCCTTGTCTAAGGCAACAATACAATATATAGAGATTTAAAGCCAATTTCGTATCAACCAATTAGCTGCCTTCAAACTACATGTTTATATTTTTACCATGCAGAATCTGTAAGGAAAAGAGAAAATTATGTTTTAAATCGTATTTTAATCAAATACTGAATGAGAGATACTCAAGAAAAGTATGTCTACTGTGACACTGTAAACCATAAACATAAGGAGTGTTAACTGGGAACTTGTTTTTGCCTAAATCCTGCAAAATCAGCACTGTGTCGATCTACCCAGGTCAGAAACCTGAGTTTTGCATGTGTACATGTACAGGTTTGCTATATGTAGAGTCCTTGAAAATTAAATAGTTTAGGGCTTCAATATATGAATTGAACCAATTGGAGTAAGGAGACGGTTAACTTCTAAGGGGGAATCGCCTGTTGCAGGATGTACTGTATATTACCAGCGCGGTACATTTATTTTCACAGTGAGTGTTTTGCATGCTGAGAATTGAATGGAAACATGTCAGGCAGTGTTGTACATGGTAGAGTCTGAGCTTACTTTAATTGAAGGATTTCTTTTCGAATAAAACCTTGGCAGGCATATGTGAAAAAAGATTGTGACAGGCACATTAGAAGCAGAGGAGCACAGAGTGAGAGTGTTGAAAATATAGTTTTTTCAATCAATTTTTGCCATGTGTCACAAAGAGTTTGCGTTGGATATGTGGCTAGGTATCAGTGCTGCCAACCATTTAAGTCATTTGTACGCCTCTAGTTGGGCAGGTAATGTGAATGTGTGCAATTTGTAAAGCCATAAGTTGTGGGGAAAAGAATTGGGTCTGTATGATTTGGAAAATAGTCTATATGTGATTATTTCAATTGATTTTGCAATTGCGATATAATTCTCTGTATATATATATAATATAAGGATCTCTACCGACCAAATGTGTTTTGTTAAGTCTGTAGAATATGATTTGTAGGCTGGGATATACTTACAGCTCCACTAAACCTCAGTCAACATTTTATTTTTGGGGGGGGCCGCGGCATGGGAATATTTTTTGAAAATCCACCTTGGGAGGCAGCAGAGAGGAGCTGTGGATTATTGTTATTGATGAATGCATCAGTGTTTCTTAGGGTCAAAAACACTAAACTCACAACTTAAAATGAAAGCGTTTAGTTTATTTAATAAAAGGGCACATGTTCAATGTGAAAAGTGACAGTAGATATAGATTAGTTGCAATGTGGTGCTATAAATATATATAAATAAAAATAATAATAAAGAAAATAATAATAATTATAGCCTCATCTTTTTTTTTAAACACCTTGAATTTCAGGGGGGGCGCGGGGCTCCGTTGGCGGGGCTCCGTTGGCGGGGCTCCATTGGCGGGGCTCCATTGGCGGGGCTCCATTGGCGGGGCGCAGCGCACCTCCAAGACAATGGTAGGAGAAACACTGGACAGTATCCTCTTTTCCCAGGATAATACACAGAAAATGCCGTCAACAGTTAATTCAGACTATTTCTCTTTTTCCATATATACCCGTTGACAGCGAGGTCTTGGGGCAAATATCTCAAAACCTCTGCAAATAAAACTGGCATTAAATTGTCTAGGGGTAAGAAGAAGTATATGTTTTATATATTGTGGGTGAATTGACCCTTTAAGCTGTGTTGTTAGAGTCTCTTTGTGTGACCCTGTGCAGCGGCAGGTCATTCTGTGTCTCCTCTGAGGCACAACGAAGCCTTTCTTCACATCATTCTTACTTTGCTGATCCATCATTACAACAGTAGCTGAGCACTGCCACGCTTTGCTGCACGCCGTTTCAATCAACGTCAATGTCAGCAGTACGAATCATAATGGCTGATTGAGAAGGCGTCTGCGTGTGTGTGTGGGCACACTGTTTTGAGTCTGTGGCAGCCCACGTGGGGTGTATGCAAATGCCGTTGTTAGACAGCTGAATGCCTGTGCTTTACTGAGATGGAGGCACCATGGGAAAATGAAAAGACCGGGAGAATAATGACAGATTTATAATTACAGAATCTAGCATTCAGCGCTACTCAGCAGCAACTGTCTAGGGAAGGCAATCTGGGTGTAATTTCTGCTGATCAGGCTTGACATAAACTTAAGGGTCACACTACACGTTTGCCACAGACACGAATGCACATGCACGCAGGTGTACGTGCTAACTCTCCTTTGTGCAGTTGTGAGAGACCCACACACAAATACAAATACAGAATGTGTCACACTTACAATTCACAGAAAATTGTGGTGCGACAGCAAATTGCCTGGTTAATTTGCGAGAGCTAAAAGCATCAAGTAAGCGCTGGTGTCACTGATGAATGAATGTATTACAGTCTGTCTCTAAATCACACCAGATACATCCGCTTCATGGAAAGGGAGGTAACTGATTCAATTTACGGAGGAGACAAATTATATGGTTGTAAGGAGCTAAGACAAAAACGAGCACACTTTTAATTTTACTTTTAGACTGTTCCCAAACTTTAAATCGAACAACTTGCACTTAGAGTAATCATAGGTCGCGAGAAGCAAATGCATTTTAAACAGGCTATCAGGATTATAACTAGCTTGTGGAAATAACTGCGAATTTTCCATTTCCATTCCATTTGAAGGTAATGTAGGCCACACTTTAGTGCTCAGCTCCCAAAATAATACACCAGAGATGCCTGTGGCCTTGGAGCCAGAGCTTTGCAAGCACCGTCGTCTTCTCCCAGATCATTTTTAGAATTTCTCAGACGAGTGGGTTTTGTCGAAGGACATTCAAACGAAACAGTGTAAAAGCAGAAACAAGCTGTTCTGCAATCTTCACTGACTTTGTTTTCCATCAAGCTGTTTCAGTGCGAACTATGATAGTATTAACCCTTAAGTTATTATTTTCCATTTAAGCTATTTTCAATGTTATCTAAAATAAATGACAGCTTTAGACTGGTGGCTGTTTTTGAGGCCAGAATTCTCTCTGCAACACAAAAAAAATGTGGAGCTGTGTTATCTACAATTCTTTCATTATTAATTGCTTCCTGCCATTGTAGGAATACATCATTTGTCAATCCAGCCCTCTGTGCAGCCTGTCGCTTTTTGCAAAGTTAAATCCATTTTGCTATTGTGTCAGATTGAATGTGCCAAAACCCAGTTTGCTCAGGATTACTATGCATGGTCCAACGTCCTGACTGAGTGCAAGCTGTACTGTTTAGTTTTTTTTGGTCTCATTTGTAATCCTCAAACAAATGTCAGTCTCTGTCCCTCGCAGTCCAACAAACACACAAGTCGGGCAGCCATATAGTTCACTCGGTTGACCTGGCGCCCACAGTGAGGCCCACTGTGGAGGCCCCGGGTTCAAATCCAACCTCAGGACCATTTTTGCGTGTCATCCCCTCTGTCTACCCCATTCAACTCTGTTTCACTGTCACTGGTGGCTCCAAAAATGGTGTTAAAAACAATCACACAATTCTGTCAGAATCAAGAACTAAATGACTGACAACTTCTGAATAACTTTATTCTTAAATACATTTAGTTTGTACCTTTTATTTTCCCTTGCAACGTCTCATTGTTTATTATATCTTAACTATTAAGGACCTATGTTACTGATCACAATTTGGGACCATTAAGCAGTTAGACTAGTTTTGTTTTTGGGGTATTTAATTTAAAAGGTGACAACAACGAACAAACATCACTATGAAAAATACTGAAATCATCTTATGTCAAATCATGCAAGAGAAAACATTCTAAGTTTTGCTTTAAATGTTAAACTGAGCCATGGCCCAATCTCAATCGAGATTGATTAAAGTCAATGTTTGGTCATGTCTTTGAAAACACTTGAATAAAGCACTCCATAGATTCAGGCAAAATCTGAATGTGGGTGTTCCATTTCACATATCCCAATTACGCCTTTGACTTTGACATAGATACTTAATAAAACTCCAGGAAGCGTACCACTCTGACGTGATTTCTTTGCTCCGCAGGTGTGTTTGCAACATCGACTGCTCCCACATCAGTTTCAACCAGGTGTGTGCCTCAGATGGACGTTCCTACGACAACCCCTGCCAGGTGAAGGAGGCGTCCTGTCAGAAGCAGGAGCGCATCGAGGTCAAGCACCTGGGCCGATGCCAAGGTCAGAGCCCCAAACAATCACTCCCAAAGTCACAACAACACCTGCAAACACTCAGCGGAAGCCTTTAATCTGGCAGGTGTTCACTCGGGGTTGAAGTGAGGCCGTGGAGACAGACGGGACTAAACACAGGCAGCACACCCTATGTTTCCCTCAAACTGCAGCTCCAAACACATTTCAAAATTACACTTCCACTCAATTATATTTTGGAATAGCGTGCGAAGATAATCCCCAAATCCCACATCCTCCTCTGCTATGTATATTGATTATTGTACTGAAAGGTAATCCACCCTTTTTAGTGTACTATCTTTTATTTGGGTGCTGTTTTTGTTTGTTCTGGGGACAATGTTATTTTAATAATCTCTGTGCGGTAAATCCCTCAACCGAGTCCCGTTGCTAATGCACATGGGAGAAGACAAAGGCACATCGTTCTTTTGAGGATGTTTTTTATTTGATTTTCTTTGAGGTATGATCATCCAACATCTTAATAGGACTCATTTGGCTCTATACGAAATCTAGCTAACGCTGATGGAAAGGGAGGCAGTGAGGGGGGGGCTTTTATTGTGTAGGGGAACATTTGAAAAGCGTTTGATTGGCTTGGCATCACCGGGGACCAACAGGACAATTGATCGAGATGTGAGAAGCAAGATGTAGGCTTTGAGAGGTAATGGGGAGTAAAGCAATCAAGGCTAACCAGGTCTGGAACACAAATGGAAATCTGTATTCCCCCACCTCACACCCTGTGGGTCGGACCACCCCCATCGATCCACTCCACACATTCTGTTTCAATAAGGGACAGTGGGGACAGAAACAAATGCCAAGACACCAAGGGACTAAAACCTGGGTAAAAGTAGACCTTGTGTTAGTCACAGATGTAGTACCTCATTTTGGACGTCCCTACCGCAGTGGGGCCGTGAACGGCACGGAGTCCATCCTCGCAGAAAGGAAAACCCCCCGCATGACTTGATACGCCCGCTTGACAAATTATAATGAAACCAGCTGCAATGGATCATGGATCCACCAGGGGGAGCCGTGATTAAAAAGCTGCCACACTGGAACTCATGTGAAATAAACAGCTGATAGATCTACTGGTGTCTGATATAGCGGATATTTGTTAAAATCCATATGTCACGGATAGGATCATATTCTGTGCTAAATAAGAGACATGTAATCATTTACTAAACATCACCATGTTTTTATTTAACAAAATAATGTTGTTTAATCCACGTTGGCGTACTACAATTCTACAAAAAACAATCGGTATGTTTTTGCATCAGGAAATCCAGCCTGGCCCGGCTCAGACAATTTTTAATCATCATCCTCACGATCATTTAATGTATCATATGTTCGTCGAATTGACATGTAAGCACTTAGAAATATGAATTTGCTGTGTGGAGCACAATTAAAGTAGGAAAACATTTATTTTCAAAGTAAGGCATTTTTGCAGCTGTAGTCTTGTTTAGCCTCTCCCCTCTGAGCAGTGTTACAATTAATTTAGTCACATATTTGATTTTTAAATATAAATAAGTATTTAATACATATAATACTCAAGGTTCTGATCTCGCTAAAACACTGCTTTGTTTCCTAAATTGTAATCGTCGTCTGAGTCAATAAATAATAAGAAATATTAACATCAAAATCATGGGAAATACTACCTTCTTTTGAGGCAATACATTCACAGACTTATGGGGAGAAACATAATCAATCACTATAAAATGCTAATGGTTGAACGGGAGATTTTGTCTAACCATTGTGAAAAGAGGAATTCAATGCGGCAATAAGGCGAGCAAAAAAAACAAAACATTATTCCTTCTGATCTTTTCTTCCCGGCTCTGCTCCATTCTACCTTAATGCTTCTGGGGAGATGGCCTCTCACTTTTGAAGAGAATGGTTCTCATAAATACGCATGAACTAGATGGGTGCACTCACCGATTGAACCCTTTTGTTGAGATAATAATTCACATTCGACTCTCTGCACTTGTAACCCTTAATGGAGGGCCTTTCAGCTACAGGAGAGGTTGTTAGTGCCCTGAGATCCGTTTGAATGTGTTTTTGGCCTTTCCAGGCGACATCCTAGGCGGAGACGGACACTTCGCGAGGACCGACACCACAGGTGAGTGCATGTGTACCCGGGGTCTCATTGCTTGATAACATGTGCTGCCACTCAAAGCTGCATTACTTCTGACTCTCAATTCTTTTTTTATCTGTTGCTCTCAAGACTTCTTTTCTGTTCTCTTTATTATTTATCTCTTCCTCTCTTATCCTCCGCCTTTCTTATGCAGCATAGTAATGTATGTTCAAAGGCAGCCTGAGGCACATGTGCTTTCAGTCTTAATGGATGGTGTGTGTCCCGTGTGTTTTTGTGTTTGTGCAGTGGTGAAGGAAAAGGACCCGAGGAACGGGCTGGCCATCGGCCTGTACATCCCCTGTCCGGACCACTTCAAGAACTACTGCGTGCACGGCGAGTGTCAGTTCCCCAGCATCGTGGCCCAGCCCTCCTGCAGGTACACACACAGTGTTCTGTGAAATATCACTGGGCAAATTAAACGTTTGTACAATGTATTCATGTTATTACTGGCTACTTCACTCATTTATACGCTAACTCTCTCTGATAATCCTGCTACTAATCTTTTTACCCTTGAATTTGTACCTATTTGAATCTACTCTGCTGCTTTTTTGATCTGTGTTCCCTTTGCTGTAAATGTTACGATGTAACTATACTTAGGAGAACAAAAGCACATGCAGGGAGGGTGCAAGTGAATATATGGCTGATATCACTATTGTGGTATTGGGGAAACTGGATTGTATTAACGAGCGGGGCATCCTTATGAAGCTTTGGGGCTTTCTTAAAAAATACAACGCTTCAGGGCTGAAAATGGAGTGAAATCTGGTTGCTTTAAAAACGAGAAGCAGAACATTAAAGAAGCCCTATTATGCTCTTTGGGGTTTCCCCTTTCCTGTAGTGCGTTATAAAGGTTGTTGTGCATTCAGCAAAATCCCAAATAATGACATCACTATGTAACACTTTGCACTCCAACACGTAGCATGTAAGCTAAGTGACGGGACATTTTCTCATCACAACAGAGCAGGCCAGCTAACCAATCAGAGCAGACTGAGCTCTGGTTTTACACAGAGGGCGAAAAGAGGTGCTGCAGCACAGGCAGTATGAGAAAAACAAAGAGCTTTTTGAACATTAAAGCATGGAGACATGTCACGGTAAAGACACTACATACAAGTATGAACCTGAAAAGGAGCCCAATATGTCCTCTTTTATATTCTTCAGTTTTAGCGTAATGAATTGAGTTGGCAAATTCACCAAGGTCTATTTTTTATTTTATTTTTTTTATTATTTCTTCTTGTTAGGCTTATTGTCATAAAACTTGTGGGGTGTGGCATGGGCCATGGACCTTTTGGAGTGGACCCATATCACAGGGAGCATACACACATTCTTTTTCACTTATGGAAACGGACTTGGCCCTTCTAGTTCTTAATTAGTTGAATGGGTTTTTAATAGCTAGCCATCATTAAGGCTCTATTTGTAATAGCTAATTATAAGCTACAGTGCATGGAATGTTATGTAATAATCAATTAAACCATATTCATCCAAGTTATTATTGGCTACAGAGGTTTTACATTGTATCTCTGACTGACTATGGCTATAAACAAATCCTACATAGAACAAGAAGACTATCTTTTCACTTCCAATTTGACGATGCTCTTACTTCCTTAAAATGTAAGATGTAGGATGGCTAGTCAGTTTAATGTTTAGTGTAAGAGCCTGTTTATTTTTAATCAGGCTTGTTTATCTTGAATGAATACGAGCCAGAGAGCCAAGAAAGGGAAGTGTATGAGTTCTGGCTGGAATTCTGCACTGCTTCAAATGAATCATGTTGGTGTGTCCTCCTTCCCTTCACATTATGATTTTATTACACAAGCTTCATTTTGATTTGATGATGATTTCATCTTGAGGACCCACAATTTGTTGCACTGTCATGTCTGCCAATGATAAAACTTGGCTGTAAACACACCACCGTCATTGGCTATTGACACCTTGAATGTGTCATCAGAGTCTTCCCAGAAGCTGTGAAATGGTGTAGTATTGTTAACAGCAGCAAACAAGCCTAAACAACAAGATGGCTTATTCTCAACATAACTAATTCTAACAGTCTTGTACAATTCTAAGCGTTGATAACAGTTTGTTACGTTGTTCCCAAGTGGCCAAAAAACCCTGGCGGAAACCAATGCCTAATTCTAGCACTAAACTTAATCCATCCCCATTAAGAATAATTGTGGCTTTATTCCTACTTGGATGACACTTCTGTTGGTTTGGCCAGCATTTTAGCTACGATAACTTGTCACCAAACGAGCTTGAAAGATTTTAAAAAAGGGACCAAGTGTGTGCACATCTTGGCAGAAATACTCAGGTGCATGACAAAAAACACTTCACTGAAGAAGACAACAGTTGTTGGCACACTGTTTGACTCCAAACAAATCCTTCGTTCCTCTTTTTCAAGGCAACGTTTTGAAGGAAAAGATCTTTTTAAACTCGGCTAAACCAAGAGTTTAGATATAGCTTGTCTGTAGAAATCCCTCACTGCAGTGAAACCGTGTGCTTGGAAGTCAGTCTGTGATGGAGGCACACACCTTAAACAGAAACATGAACTAAACTTAGTCGAGAGAAGTCTTCGAAGTTCAATTTTTTTTTTAAATGGATAAATACTGACAGGCAGTGGCTCAGTCAGTAGGGGCTTGGACTGTGAGCCGTATGGGTCGTCGGTTCAATTCCCCGAACTGACCTAAATATGGAGTGTGGACTGCTACGTGGAGAGGTCCCAGTTCACCTCCAGGGCCCTGCCGTGGTGCCCTTGAGCAAGGCACCGGACAACCCCCTTCCCCCCCCCCGGGCGCTGTACAATAGCTGCCCACTGCTCCTAGTACTAGACTCCTGGTACTAGGATGGATTAAAAGCAGAGAACAAATGTCACTGTGTGTGCTGTGTGCTCTGCATGTGTGACCATTAACGAGGGGTTTCATCCCTCCGATTCTATTCTAGAAAATGGTTCAGCAAAATGTCATCACTTTGAAGGACATATTGTTCATATTTTGTATAGAAAAAACTGGAAACTGCCACAAATTCAGACACACTTCACACACACTTACAGAACAGCAGTCTCACAGCTGAAAATGACAGCTCTCGTACATATTCACACAAAATCCACAAGCATTTACATAAAGGCACAATGAGGAGCGGTATTAAAACCCAGCACACACACACACACACACACACACACACACACACACACACACACACACACACACACACACACACACACACACACTGAATGTCTTCTCCAGCCTGATTGTGTAGCAGCCAGGGGGTCCTGGTATCTCTCCCTCCCTTCCCTCTATCTCTCTCTAACCTCTCTCGTACTGCCACACATCCTGCATGCATACAGAGCATTGCTCAGCGGGGAGGGGGTGTGGAAGGTCTCTGCTGACCCCTGCTGGCTGCAGGATCTAGAGGCTGTGTGTCCTAATGAGAAGGAAAGCCGAGCACAGTGCGAAACGGAGCACAAACCACAAACAGAACAAGGTTGCAACGTCGATCTTTACCAGCGTTAGGTCGAATTGATAGAGAATGTGAAGGAGACTGTGTGTGTGTGTGTGTGTGTGTGTGTGTCTGTGCTAAATGAGGATGTGCACGTGTTGGTGGGTAACAACCTCCCCGGAGACAGGAAGACAGGGGATAGAGAGGAGATGGAGAGAGAAAGAGAGATTAAAAGGGGAACCATTTTAGCTCCTCTCTGAGGACACAGATCATCTCCATTAGTCTCTCTATCTCTGTGTGTGTGTGTGTGTGTGTGTGTGTGTGTGTGTGTGTGTGTGTGTGTGTGTGTGTGTGTGTCTCTTTCAAATCTCATCCACACTATGCTGGCTAAATTGGAGAACACCGATGATATGCTTTTTCAGGTGTTTTTTCTCTAATACCTGAATAATATTAATGTTTTCCTCTTCATCCTCTTTTGGCCCAAAGGCAACAACGCTGTGGACCATCACATAATGCCTGTGACGTAGTTCATATAGCCCAGTTACAATTTGGATTTCAGACGGTAAACTGTGACCCCCTCCTGAACAGAGATATTGTTATTCCCTATTTTATGATCACACATTCGTATGATAAATACAGTCACGACGACACCTGAAGTCTGTTTATACGCGAAATACTCAAAGATATAAAACCTCAAAATATACTGACATTATCAACAGATATGAGGTCAAGACTCTGCGTAATATTCGTGTTACCAATTTGCAAGGATGCAGACCTCCGCACTTACCCACCGTACCCACATAATACCAGTCCTGTGTTTTACTGACAGTAGCATCCCAAGATAAAGATAGTCAATCACAGTGGCTGGCATCTCCGTAGCTTCCTTATCTCTGGTGTTAAGTGTGTGTCTGGTTTGCGTAGCCACATTTGCGATCTACGCTATCATCCCGATAATACAAATATGCTTAAAACTCTTCAAATGATACTCTAACATACAGAAGTAATATTACAATACATTTAATGAAGTAATAGATATACTGTTCATATTCAGTATATCCAAACAAAAATGGAAATTCATCACAATTACTTTGTATATTTTATCTTCCCATTCCTAGTTACCTAGCCTGCAACCTATATTTATATTTCCAGGTTTAGTGTTGACAGAGGCCGAAAACCAAGAGAAAATCATGATGAATGTACCTGCTAACCTCAAAATTACACTCTCTCCCTCCTTCCCTTTAACACCGCT
Source organism: Notothenia coriiceps (assembly GCF_000735185.1). Classification (NCBI taxonomy): domain Eukaryota; kingdom Metazoa; phylum Chordata; class Actinopteri; order Perciformes; family Nototheniidae; genus Notothenia; species Notothenia coriiceps. Next base: position 24,539 of record NW_011364001.1, on the reverse strand, counting down.
ACCTTATCAGTCATCTACACCGTCCCGGCAAAGAAAAAGCACACTCACCACACACTGTCACACAAACACATTGTTCCCCCTCAACAGCTCTCCAACAGGTACCCACGTCTCCATTAGGAGCACGGAAATAATTAACCTGTCTCTCAGTGCGAAGAATGACTCTATTCTCCTCTCTTTCTCTTCTTCTCTGCATGTGTTTGTGTGTGTGTGTGTTCCCAGCTGTCACTCGGGGTTCCGGGGCCCCCAGTGTGACATCAAAGAGTATAACGTGCTCTATGTGGTGCCAGGCTCGGGCAAACTGCACTACGTCCTCATCGCCTCCATCATCGGAGCACTGCAGGTGGTGATCATCTGCGTGGTGGTGCTCTGCATTACCAGGTGAGTCATGGCCCTCACACACACACACACACACACACACACACACACACACACACACAGCTCGCTAATGAACCTGGCAGCAGTTATTTCGATGTCGTCTGTATTTGGGAGTCACGGGGGGAATGCGGAGCTCCGGAGAAATCAGATGAAAGGTCACCTTGCTTACAACACAGAGAGAAAGCACTGTCAAATTCCCCTGTGGACACACACACACACACACACACACACACACACACACACACACACACACACACACACACACACACACACACACACCTACATACAAGCACAGATACATGCTGATATCTGTGTAGGTTAGCGCACTCTCTTATCTGTTTTGTATTCACGGTAAAGACCCACACACACATATATAGCCTGCGGCTGTCTGCCTCCGGCTGACCTCAGCAATTTATGACTTATAATAAAAGATTTTAAAAGACTTTTGGCCGAGACAAAACTGCTCCTCTGAGCAAAGAAAGGGGAGGGACAAGATGAGAAAGAGACGTTTTAAAGGGGAGATAAAGAAAAGAAGAACGGAACACTGAATACAGCCACTGTTCCATTCATGTTTCCTCCTGCTCAGCGATATGTATTTAAAACCAAAGAGTATAAAAATAGTCCTTGTAAATGTAAAAGAAATACATGACACTGCTCTCACTTGTTACAGTGGAGCCAAATTAATTAATATATATAAAATGAGATAGGAAGCAGTTTTGGTTATTTATTACATGGCCTAGTCGAATACTCAATTCTCATTGGTCAATTGGATATTCAAGAGGTTGTTAATAACACTTACACACCTCTGCTAAGAAGGATTTATGGACTATGTGCAGTCATATCAATCCACAGAAAGAAGTCCGGTCGATTTAACGTCAGCTGTTGACAACAAATATTAGTTAGAAAACTGTGAAATACTTTTTGAACACTCATTGCTATATTTGTGGAGAGCACGAAACTTTGGATTAATGGCTAAACGGTCCCTAGTAAAGAAAAGAAAAAGAGTACAAGGGAAGGAAAGAGTTTAAAAGACAAAGCACTGGACTTCAGATAAATCAGCAGAAGAAGAGAGACAGGAAGTAAACACTAAAGGGAACAGCAGAAGAAGACAGACAGTAAGTAGACACTAAAGGGAACAAGAGAAGAAGACAGACAGGAAGTAAACACTAAAGGGAACAGCAGAAGAAGACAGACAGGAAGTAAACACTAAAGGGAACAGCAGAAGAAGACAGACAGGAAGTAAACACTAAAGGGAACAACATAAGAAGACAGAGAGGAAGTAAACACTAACAGGAACATGGTTTAAAGACTGGTTAAAGGAAAATAAAATGTCAACACAGTTAGAGAAAACATCAATCAGTGAGGCCGTCTTTTTAAGTTATGTTGCTTTCACCAGAGTTCCAGTCGTTGGAACGTCGTGGGGGAATTAAAAAATATATAGTATATCTTAGCAGAAGCAATACAAATATTTTGAAGTCAATAAAATCATTTTAAATCAATATTGTGAGTCAAGTCGTCGGTTTATTTAGTATGTGGCCGTGATATAAGCGAGATAATGTGCAACAAGGCGGTCGTTAGTGAAAAAGGAACAACCGAAGCTAATGATTCCTAAAATATATAGTTCAATAACTTTAAAATGATATATAACGGATAAAAGCAACACATCTCCTTATATAAGAGGAGAGAACCAACATTATCTGAGATATTTGCACGGAAAACGACTTTGAAGAGTAATCAATTATCAAAAATTATTCTCTGCCATGTTAAATGACTATTGTTGCAGCTTTACAGTTTATACAGATGTAGATTTGAGTGCCTATTGTCCTTTCTCTGCTGCACAGACTGACTTTATGTTCTGAACTAGCAGGGCGAGTCACATCATTACCCAGCATGGCAGTGTTACGGTTAATAGGAGTCCACTCTAAACACTCCACTGAGTGTAAAGCACAACTAATATGTATGTCTTATAGAGCTCAACCCTGAAACTGCACTTCCTCTGGTCTAAAGCAGGACGCCCACTATCTGTGAAGTGGAGTGGATGAATGGTTATGGACAGACATACGGAGAGTGCTTCCATTTAAGTTAGATCGTAAAGACTTACCGCTCACTTAAAGGTCAAACATGTGGGAGTGGAAGAAGGTCAATCCTATGTTTGCCACCTGTGTATGCCATCCTGCCACATGTTGGAGAAGGTTTGCTGGAAGGAGATTCACTTTGAGATGTAATGTTGTTACCACAATATCGTATCCTTCCTACTGTAGACACATCCACAGAAAAAAAAGAACAAATCCATAGATAAATACCCTTAAACACAGCAGAGTCATTTAAAAATATGGACTTGCGCAATGTCCAAAGGCAAAATGTGTGAAAATATACTCAAATAAGTATTGTGAGGCTGCGGAGAAGTTCGGGCAAAAAAAACTGTATTCTACAAATGTAATACAATTCTTGTTGGGGATAGATCCTCTTAAAACTCCCGCCATGATGGTGTCAATACATTTTTCAATGATAATGTAAATACTGTCAGTCCCCGCTTAGTTGGACGCAGATTAGAATCGGAACATGAAGCATTTCATCCCTGTGTCTCAATCTGTGTTTTTACTGTTGTATTTTCAAATGTCACAATCTATCTTTGTTTCCCTGTTTTATTTTGAAGAGCTTTCCCCCCCTGTGTTTTCCCTCCTGTTTGATTACCTGATCTGTTCACCTGGTGCCTTTATGTTTTCCCTTCATTCCCCCCCTCCCCAGCTGTGTGTTGTCCTGTGATTAGTCCTGCATGTATTTAAGTTCTGGTTTTCTGTTGGATCCTTGATTTTACACATGGGAGTGGTCTGGTCTATTGGCTGTATACGTATTGTATTGAACCTTGAATAACGGTATTTTTCTCTTAAACCATGATACTCCTTTAAAACCCCCTTTCAAATCTATCTCGAATAAAGGCTAAACTGATCATCAAAAAAAAAAATATATATATATATATAATAAATTCCTCATATAGCAAAACATATAGCCAGAGGTGGCAGGAGTACTCAGATTTTTTTTAATGACGTGTATACTGCAGGGTAGCTTGTGAATTTACTCCAGGTGTAACTAAAGTCTATTTAAGAGTCGATTATATTTCACATAATTAAGTAACTAAAGGTAAAGGTAGTGGAGTAAAAGTACACGATAAACCTCTGAATTGTAGTAGGGTAGACGTAGCAAAGTAGCAACAAATGTAAGTGCAAGTATCTCAAAATTGTACTTAAGTACTGTACTTGAGTAAATCTACTTAGTTACTTTACAATTGCATATTACATAATCACAGTTTTCATCATGCAGCCCCAATTATTAGCCAGACGTTAGTAGTTACGTTTTTTTTGTCAAATGGTAGAGTGGCTTTATTCAGTCCATAAAATAGAATTGCTTCAGAATGAACTTGTACAGCTGTAACATGCTTCTCCTTGTCCCCCCCCCCCTTCACAGGAAGTGCCCGCGGACCAACAGGATCAACCGGCAGAAGCAGAACAATGTCCACTTCAGTACGGAGAACACCATGCGTGCCTCCACCCGGCTCATCTGAGCCCCCACACACCGGACAGAGCCCCCCCCCCCTCCGCTTTACGGGGAGTGCTGTGGCGTTAGATGTCCCCCCCCCTCTCCTTGTAGGATCTGCTTCCCCTTCACCCCCTCTCCCCTCTCCTCCCAATGTGAACTCTAATGAAGCCCGGGGAGGACGGTGGTTCTGCAGAGACAGTGATGAGACAACCCCCCCTCCCACACACATACACAGATGCAGATGTGTCTTCCTGCACCTTCCGCCCAGGGTTTCTCAAACGGACTGAACCATGAGGTGTCGTGGCGGGGGGGGGCATCGAGGAATGTGAGCGTGAGTGTGTGAATGTGTATTAGACGTGTGAGCTTTGGTAGAGGCGGGCTAGCCGGTGTCTGTCGTTTCTAG
>NW_011364001.1:9597-20184 GCF_000735185.1 Notothenia coriiceps | reverse complement strand
CATTGTTAGCTAATGAATGTTTCCATGCTGAACAACGGCAACATGACAACGTTTTCATTGGTCCCTCTTCTTTAGAGAAGACCAGGAAATGATGGATACACGGATCGTGTTCAAATCAATAGGCACGCAATGACTCTAAATAATAATGATCACGCCACCAAACACACATTCAAACTAAAGGAACCAGCCTGTTTGGAAAATGAGAGAAGTAGAAAGTACAGGTATTTGAGTTCAACATGTAAGAAGTAGAAAGTACAGGTATTTGTGTTCAACATGTAAGAAGTAGAAAGTACAGGTATTTGAGTTCAACATGTAAGAAGTAGAAAGTACAGGTATTTGTGTTCAACATGTAAGAAGTAGAAAGTACAGGTATTTGTGTTCAACATGTAAGAAGTAGAAAGTACAGGTATTTGTGTTCAACATGTAAGAAGTAGAAAGTACAGGTATTTGTGTTCAACATGTGAGAAGTAGAAAGTACAGGTATTTGTGTTCAACATGTAAGAAGTAGAAAGTGCAGGTATTTGAGTTCAACATGTAAGAAGTCAAAGTAAAAAGTGGTCAGAAAAATAAGTAGTGGAGTAAAGTACTGATACCAGAAACATGTACTTAAGTACAGTAACAAAGTATTTGTACTCCACTACTTTCCACCTCTGCCTCTGTTTCCCTGATTCAGACTGCTCAGGGTCTCTGAGAATATGAAACAAGCTGCATGAACACCAGTAGACCCTCACTGGGAGCGTTACAAAACATCACACGTGTATAGGTTATTGCCTGGAAAGGACTTTCTCCTTTATGTTTGCTCATATCCTACTGTCCCTGTTATAGGCATCCTTTATACTGGGGACGCTGCTCTCCTGCTATATTTGGCCACTCCTCCAGTTGTACCTTAGCAACCTCATGTACTGTCAGCTCAGTTTAGGAAGTATTTCTGTCCGCTCGGTGCTTTTTGACCCTGCTGTGAAATGAATCATTGTTGGCTCTCCTGTTCTCAATATTTACTCTCAGAAAGTAATGAAGCGACACTAAAGGCAGCAGCTGAATGAAGACGTCTCGCTTCTCTTTTGACTTTCTCTGGCTCCAGACTCTGTTGGAACAGTGACGCTTTTAGAGCCAAGTGAGTTTCCCGTTTGGCCGGCAGCTCACACTCTGCTTCACTCTGTAAAACACTCTGAGGAGGAAGCGTCCTCACTAAGTAAATATACCAGCTGTGACCAAAAGCTGTGGCTCCCCCCCCCCTTTACACCTCTTTACTCTCATGGATCTGGATCTGTGGACCAGTGTGAGACCAGACAACGTGTTAAGTCCTTTTTATGAGTTTTTGAATCCAAACAAAACAAAGAGACTCAATATTATACACTTTGATCACATTTTCTGTTCCAGTCTTTAAACACTGGCAGAGCACATACCGTGTTCCCTTTAGTGTTTACTTCCTGTCTGTCTTCTTCTGTTGTTCCCTTCAGTGTCTACTTCCTGTCTGTCTTCTTCTGCTGTTCCCTTTAGTGTCTACTTCCTGTCTGTCTTCTTCTGCTTTCCCTTTAGTGTTTACTTCCTGTCTGTCTTCTACTGTTCCCTTCAGTGTTTACTTCCTCTCTGTCTTCTTCTGTTGTTCCCTTCAGTGTCTACTTCCTGTCTGTCTTCTACTGTTCCCTTCAGTGTTTACTTCCTGTCTGTCTTCTTCTGTTGTTCCCTTCAGTGTCTACTTCCTGTCTGTCTTCTTCTGCTGTTCCCTTTAGTGTTTACTTCCTGTCTGTCTTCTTCTGCTGTTCCCTTTAGTGTCTACTTCCTGTCTGTCTTCTTCTGTTGTTCCCTTCAGTGTTTACTTCCTGTCTGTCTTCTTCTGCTGTTCCCTTTAGTGTCTACTTCCTGTCTGTTCTTCTAGTTGTTCCCTTCAGTGTTTACTTCCTGTCTGTCTTCTTCTGTTGTTCCCTTCAGTGTTTACTTCCTGTCTGTCTTCTTCTGCTGTTCCCTTCAGTGTTTACTTCCTGTCTGTCTTCTTCTGTTGTTCCCTTCAGTGTTTACTTCCTGCCTGTCTTCTTCTGCTGTTCCCTTTAGTGTTTACTTCCTGTCTGTCTTCTTCTGCTGTTCCCTTTAGTGTTTATTTCCTGTCTGTCTTCTGCTGTTCCCTTTAGTGTTTACTTCCTGTCTGTCTTTCTTCTTCTGCTGTCCCCTTTAGCGTTTACTTTCTGTCTGTCTTCTTCTGCTGAAGAAAATTAGAAATATTATGTTTGTTGTCCACAGCTGATGGTAAATTGACCGGACCTCTTTCTGCAGATTGATTTGACTGCCCTTAGCAACACTCTGCTCTCCTTAGCAACGGTCTGTTATGGTCTGTTATCCTTTGCAACGGTCTGTTAGCGAGACTTAACAATGTCTGGAATGTTCAAATTGACCAATCAGAATCAAGTATTCAACTTAGCCATGTAATACATAGCAGTATTATTGTAGATTATTGTGAGAATCAGTTTCAATTTGTTCTGAAATATCGTTGAAAGTAGACTGTGCTTTGTTGTTAGCTGTGCGTCTGTGTGTGTTTTTAGTCTAGCAGCGTTGTTTTGACTTAAACCTCCGTAAGTGATTGCAGGTGTGTGTGTGTGTTTTAAATGTTTGTGGCATTTTGGTCTGTTTTGGCTCTTGGGGGGCTCTCACTGGGTTTTTGGGGGGCGTTGCCTTAGGACTGCTCAGCATGGGACGAAGCAAGTGTATTTAACATGTATGGGAGTGGATTAACATAACACACACACACACACACACACACACACACACACACACACACACACAGCACTTAAAGTCACAGTCTGTCGTCAAAGTTTTTATTTCATCACACGAATTTTGAAACATGCTACACATTAAAATAATGATGCCTTTGTTTCTTTAACCACTTCCAGTCTGAGGCGAATACCTGCGTTGTTGTTTAATTCATGAAAGGCAGCTGTCGCGTTCTGCACGATGACGCTATAACCAGTAATGACGTTTAATGAAATCATTTGATATGCTTCTATCCACATGACGTCTGTGGAGGCATTCAATTAACTAAACAGGACTGAAGCCAACAGACACATCATTCCTCTCATTTAGAGGAATTGTACGTATTTTGTATTACAAAAAATAGACATGCAATCTAGTCATTAGACATTCAGTACATTCAACAGTCAGGGTTCTTACGGTCATTCAAAACCTGGAAAAGTCATGGAAATTCAAAATGCAAATTCCAGGCCCTGGAAAAATTATGGAAACAATATTTTTTGCAAAGTTTTGGAAAAGTCATGGGAATGTAACAAAAGTTGCATCAAATATAATTTATATTTTATCTAATCGCCAAAATAGTAATACTATAATGATAATAAATAGTGTATCGTAATTAAACGTAAAATGGCGTTTAACTGACGAGGTGTTTTGCTGGTGAAAGATTTTAGTCGAAGCTAGCAAGCCTACTATTGGATTTGTTTTAGAGGCTCAACATGTTTCATATGCAGACCTTATTTTCCTGTTCCATGTTAAAATAAACCATTTTCAGTGGAACCGCTCAGAAAGATCAATTGTTTTGGTAAATTAGGTAAAGGTCATTGAAAATCATTGGTGAAAAAGTGTATGAACCCTGAACAGTGAAAACTATCTCAGTTTGTTTAAATCAGACATCTACTGAAGTATTTATTAGAGGGATAGTTTGTATGGTTTTACGTGTGTTTGTTAAAGGTACAGGAAATTGAAGAGTTTATATAGATCTATCGTCTCGCCAAAGCCTCCAGACTCTTGTCATTTTAACTCCAGAAATACAAGGGTGTAATGCTTTGTCAATCAGTAGTTGAATTTCAACCCTTAAAGACACACAGCTGTTGGACAGGAAGGATAAATCAAATGTTTTAAATAAAGCCAACACAGACTTATTTGTGGTGTGTCTCTGTGCCTCTCTTCCCCACAGCAGTACACTGTTAGCTTCCTGCTGCTACTCCTGTCTGTTTCTACACATCTAGTGCCGGGTGCAACAATAAAGAAGAACCTCAAACAACCCCAATTCAGAACATCCAGACCTTCTTATAGCACAAACACTATGTTGAATATACGAATCCACACGCTGTGCATGAATCAGCAGAAGTGCCGCGTCTGAAACATCAAAGCTGTAGCTCCGATGAGGAAGGCTTTCATTTACTTTAATTAGTACATTCGTATACCTTAGTTACTGTTTGTTGTCAGCTGTATTACATCTCCGGGCTCTGTGAAGGCATTAGCGGCCAATTTGGTTTCTTTTTCAGCCTCTTACTGTATTCTTTGTGTTGTCATAGATGAGCAGCTCTCGAATGCTAACCAAGCAACCACACAGACACACACACACACACACACACACACACACACACACACACACACACACACACACACACACACACACACACACACACACACACTGCTGTTCCCTTTGGTGTTTACTTCCTGTCTNAGACCCAGGCAGGACCGCAGAGACAGGCCCAGCCACGACCGAAGTCCACGACTTGTAGGCTACTTAGACAATGTAGGTCTTTGAGTACAACCAGAGTATCATACTCTGGTTGTACTCAAAGACCTACATTGTCTAAGTAGCCTACAAGTCGTGGACTTCGGTCGTGGCTGGGCCTGTCTCTGCGGTCCTGCCTGGGTCTCGTCATGCTGCTTCCCTGATGGCTCCAACAGGACTGTTTTTACATCTTCGTGGATTCATCTCTTATTACAGCACATGCATTTCCAAACATTTTGGTCTACCTACGCTGTAAAATTTATTATCTTTTCGATTTACACACGGCATCTATTGCACGTCTGTCCGTCCTGGGAGAGGGATCCCTCCTCTGTTGCTCTCCCTGAGGTTTCTCCCATTTTTCCCATTAAACTGTGGGTTTTTCTCCGGAAGTTTTTCCTTGTACGATGTGAGGGTCTAAGGACAGAGGGTGTCGTTTTCTCATACTGATATTCTGCACAAACTGTGCTGTTGTATTTGCTGTAAAGTATCTTTACTGTAGGTTATTTTTATTTTTTTTATTACAGCACTTTGGCTCGACCAAAAATCGTTTAAAAATGTGCTATACAAAACTTGATTTGATTTGATTGTTCACTTCACAAGCAGAAAACAAACATATTTTATCAAACCAACTGTCTATGTGGGAACCGTCATAAATAAAAGTCCTCGTGAAGTTTGCCTCGAAGGTGTTTCCGTTACATTCTTGTATCCATCCTAAGCAGGCTCTTAGATAAATAAGCATGTGGCCTGGAGCAACCCGGAGGGCAACAGCGACTCTGATCATCTTCTTCAGTCAATGCATGCAGTCAGCAATGAAAAGGACTGTAGAACATGTAAAGGTCAACAAAGAAAGGGAACAATTGAGGAAACTACTCAGTGCAGGTGATTAAAAATGTGTATTAAAAGTTTAATCTAATCCCATTTGATCTCCTCCATTTTGTTTGTAAAACACATTGTGAGTTGGTGCTTCAGGTCAAAACTATACTTTCAGGAAAGAAAAAGGACCTACATTTCTTACTTTTGTAAAAGTTGCTTATCAATAATCCCACCGGACAAGATTGATTTTAATGCTCAAACAGAACAGTCATCTGCCCTGGTAGTATGCCAACAGCCAACGGTTACAGTGATGCCACACCTCCTGTTGAAGGGTTTAGAGCAACTCCAGGAAGGTTCCCAGCAAACAAAGCTCATTCATTTGATGATGTGACGTGCAGCGGCATGTTTGCTGAAATTATAAAATTGTTCCTCCTGCAGAGCTGAACTCCTTTGTAGTTTTGTGAGCATTTGAGCATGACTACGTTCTTTGGCAAAATAAGAAATCGGTCAATCATGAACACCTTGAGAACAATAAAAAAATACATGAATTATGATTGAAGTTGTTGTAATGGCTCTGATTTAAAAGGTCTATCAATAACTTTTTATTTATAGGCCTCCAGAGGGCAAATTTGCCAACTTGTTAAGATCTCAATCAACTATCTCTTATTTAACCCATTGACAGCATGTGTGTATGACATTATTGCATTCTATATGTAACTGAAGGAGGATTGATAGCAAAAAGGACCCTTAAATAAATAGTAAGTGTTGTTGTAAAATAGGCACAGCATTCCTTGACACAACACTGGGAACTTGTGAAACATACCAGACGATTGGGAACACTGGAGGAATTCAGGAAAGCAGAAGATATGAGAGATGAGGAAAAAGGGTAGAGGGAGTGATGGAGATAAGGGGGAGCAGAGGGATGGAAAGGAGGGGGACAGCTGGAAGAATTACAGGATGGGAGCACCATTCCCTCCGTTCTATCCGAGGGGTGAAAGTGGGAAAAGTCAAGAGTTCGAGCGCTAGGAATGGAAGGTCACACTTTTATGTTGACAAAAGTGTGTGCCTCCAAGGAGAAGCCACGGCAGAGCACGGGGTCAGAGACACTGGGGTTTGAGTTTTGAGGAAGGACATTTGTTCAGGCGAGTGTGTCTAGCACTTCCACTCTACTCCGACAGCTTTGAAGCTTGTCGACCGAGTAACCTCCAGAAGAGGTGTTAGTCCTGGATATTGGCATGGGAGAATCTGTCAAGAGCACTTCTGTCTATGTGTAGCTTTTAAGAACATTTGGTTATAAGAAAAAAAAACGATGGCTTATATTTAAATAAAGGTAGGCCTACTAGTTTACTTTTGAAGGAATAGTTTGAAAAATAACTTTTTTAGCTTATGAGAGACTGACACAGTCGATAAGCTTAGCACAACAACTGAAAACAGCTAGCCTTGCTTATTCACGTCACGCCATTGGTATTAAGTTTGGCATTTTGGCCGTATTCAAAACCGGAAGTGGTGAAAGGGTGGAACGTGCGAAAAGTAAGGCACAGCAAACCCAGGTAGCCTACTGTTAGTGTTAGCATAAAAAACAACCGAACTAACCCACCTTTTTAGCTAACATCCACGCTAGCAAGCTCGGTTAGCAATGTTAATCTGTAATTCATCATGTCAAATTCGATATTCATTTGGATGTACATTATCAAAAGAATAACAGGCCACTTCCTAGAGTGTCTTTTGTATGTTGTAGCAACTTTCCGTTCATACATTTTACTCTAAATGAGACCTTAATTTGCGAACTGATAATGCTGTATTGAAGAAAACATGAAACCAGCTATTTTGACCATAATCTCGTCAGGAATATGTTTACTGAGGTTATAGTTCAAGTGAAAAGGAGGGTCACTTTCTCATAGACTTCTATATTTTAGAGAACATTTGGCTTCATTTTTAGGACACAGAGGTCGCCCCTTGTTTTCGCTTTGTGCTAATAGGCTAACCTTTCAGCAGGAAATCAAATACAGTGGGGCAAAAAAGTATTTATTCAGCCACCAATTGTGCAACTTCTCCCACTTAAAAAGATGAGAGAGGCCTGTCATTTTCATTAGGGATGCACCGAATATTCGGCCGCCGAAAATGATCGGCTGAAAATGGTTAAAAAGGCCCTTTCGGCTTTTGGCTAACGTGTTGTTGTGATGACGTAATCAAAATGCGGCGACAAGCACGGCGCGCGACCATGCTCGCGGCTGGCTCACAGCCAACATGTCTGCCGCTTGGAGGTATTTAAAAATATCAGAGAAAGAGGCGCGGATTGCGATTTGTAAAACGTGTTCAGCTGACATTTCTCGAGGGGGTGTAACTGCAAAGACTTTCACCACTTCGGGATTACTCCACCACTTGAAATCAAAACACCCGGACAAATATGCGGAGTATGATCAAATCACAAGCACTGACAGCGAGAGACTGTTCAGCGCTGCCTCTCATGTGCTTGATGAGAAGAGGAACAGACTTATGGCTGATAAAGCAGGGAAGCTACTGTTCATTAAAAAGAACCTCCCACTTTTCCTTAATAAGTAGACAAGGCTGGCTTGTCATAAGCTTATCTAGTTCTACATGTCTACTCTATACCCACTTTCCTGAACAATTTTCATTGTGAGTTATAATTCACCATCTCAGGTTATCATTAGGGGGAAATGACAGCAGCACAGTGTTCAATATATTGTACTTTCGGTATCTAAATGATACAATGTTGTTTACATTGCTCATGAGGACAGACCACCTTATTTGCAGATTCTTATTTGCAGATTCTTGAAATTTAATTTGTAATTGATTGTGGATTTTGTATCCAGTTTTCTCTTTATGTATCTTTATACAATGTTTACTACTTTGCTTATGAGGACAGACAGCCTTATTTACAGATTCTTGAAATTGTAATTGAATTTGTAATTGATTGTGGATTTTGTATCCAGTTTTCACTTTATGTATCTTTATACAATGTTTACTACTTTGCTTATGAGGACAGACAGCCTTATTTACAGATTCTTGAAATTCAATTGTAATTTCATTTGTAAATAGTGTGGATTTATCCAGTTTGCACATTTGTATGCATACACTTATAGGTGCATTTGTTGTTGTTGAAGGCCTGGCTGTTACAGTCTTTATTTACACTATTTTGTTGTAGGCCTACTGGCCTAGATGTTTATGCAGTTTTAAAGCACCTTGGCTTTGTTCTGAATGCACTTTGTTGTAGTTATCCTACAGAGAAAAGAAAATGCACTTGACTTGGAATTAATGTACTGTATGCATTCAAAAGTGCTGAATAAATGTTTTATGGACCCATAATAGTGATTATTATTTAAGTTAAGTTTTGCCATAATCATTTATTTTTCCATAATCAGGCAGTCTGAACAACATTGGTAAAAAATGTATACATTATATATATTTCTATTAATCTATTTTCGGCCTTTCGGCATTCGGTTTTCGGCCTAACTACGACAGCATATAATATCGAAAAATCCGACAGTCTTGGTTGAGGGAGAGTTCCCACTGGTGCTAAGTGAGGTGTCGTACCAGGCTCAGTCCGGTGACCCGAGAAGGGATAGCGACAAACTCATATGGCGACGTTGTTTCTTACGTCTCAACCTGTTTTTATTACACTTCAATCGAGCCGACTCACCTTTTCCTACGTGGACGTCACGTATCCTTTTATTGGTACCGGGTACCTCCCGATTTGTCAAAGTAGCAGAGCAGAGATGCATAAAGAGAGGCTCACGTTGCTACTCCTTCGACGGTAGGAATGGGTCACACACGGCGAACGAAGCACTAAATGGTCACAAACACAACTGTGCGGCTTTGTTACACAAAGTTTTCCACCAAAGATACAACCGGGAAATAAACACATACATAAAAAGACTATTCACACACAAGAAATGCGTTACGACAAACCGGAACGACAAACCGGAACGACAAACTATATATATAACACGGCGCGTCGTCCCCACTGCCAAAACACACGGGAGGGTACTTTTAGTATACGGGCAGGGAAATCCTAAGCAAGACGGCGGACCAGACCCGCGGTGCGTTCTAGAGTGGGAACCCCAGTTTTTACTAGTCGTTCTTGCCACTCGTTTCTTAGGGTCTTTGGTGTGCCCCCCTGGATCAGTTACTGGACCGTCTCTCGACACTTGTTTCATTGTTTTCCGAATGGTAGTCATTGTGTGATGCGGCGGTCCCTGAGTTTTAGGACGTCAACGGTCTGCCAGGGGGACGAATTTCGGTCATGTACAGGTCGGGCAGACTTCAAACGTATCTCTCGTAAATCTACTAGGTCTTCTCCTAACCCTCTTACACTATCCAGTCTACCTTTGGCGTTTTATTCTTGAAACCATTTTTGAGTTGATCCGCACAAACCTCCTCTTTTTTACGACTCAACCGTAGGTTTTCTTGTGGTAATGGATGACACTTTGTACCCCCACCTTTGGTAGTACCGAAAACCCGACAAAAAGACGTTTCCTGGTCCTGCCTGACTAGGCACAGTTACCTTTTTCTTACTTACCCCGGTACATAGCACTCTAAAAACTCATGTGGAAGGAAGGTAGTTGTTCCTCGTAACTCTACTTTGACCGACCATCAAAGTCGTACTGGTTACTAAGGGGTTTTGTGGTTGGCGGGCCGTTGCTCCCTCACCGAAGCATTCCTTCGTTAAAGTTCCAGGACCTAATTGGATCGGTCAGGAGGTCTAGAGTGGGGGTAGTCTTTTAGAAACACTCCCTACTTTGTCAGACACAACGGGTTGCCTGTCCGGGGGTTTTTGTAGTGACGAGATCCCTATAGACCGTACCTCCTTACCCGGTTTTATGGGTCGTTGTCACACACTTTTTTGGAACACCTCCATGTCTTTTGCAACCTGGAGACAGTAACGGTTGTTTCCCATAATATTGTTTCTAACTCTACCTTGACAAACAATAACTGGTTTATGTGAATAAGGTGGTAGTAAACGTTTTATTTCAGAAATTTTTTGAGTGCTATTGTAGAGACTAAAGAGCTGGGAAGAACAGAAAGAGTAAGGAACAGAGAGTATCAACTCCCGGTTGGATCCTACCTTTTAATCCCCACGTGGTTTACCCTTTATTTATCCGGATCCGTAAATTTAAAGTCAGTAGAAAATCGAATTACTAAGTGTAACCAAACTTATGCCCGACGGTTGTGTAAGTTTGTAATATGATATATAATCCCCACGTGGCTTACCCCCTTTAAGACCGTCTTTTGGCTATGGCTTTTATCCTTATATCCAACGGCTTTTG
>NW_011364001.1:0-9077 GCF_000735185.1 Notothenia coriiceps | reverse complement strand
GCTATTTCGTTTCAATAAATCCTTAGACCTTTTAAGCCAATTTCTGATGTCAATTTTGTAATTCAAACAGAAATGGGAGTCTACAGAATGCACAATAAACAATAAACAAATCCAGAATAGGCGGCAGAGTGTGACGCTGTGATTGGTCTAAATGTGGACGAATCACAAATCACAACAGACACATGAATTGATTTGACGTAGCCTGCAATTTGTTTTTAGTTACTATCTGACATCACATACATCGTAGCATAAAAGTTCACCGTTTATTTATAATTAAAAACATTTAAAACATTTTTTCTTAAATGTTATAAATAATAAAAAACGTGTTTATTGGGGGAGGGCAGGAATGTCAAATGGGAGGGCCTGGCCCTCCCACGGCGCCGGGCATGGTGGGGCCCCAGATTGAGGGAGATTATCAGTGGTCTTGTATGTCTTCCATTTTCTTATAATTGCTCCCACAGTTGATTTCTTCACACCAAGTTGCTTACCTATTGCATATTCAGTCTTCCCAGCCTGGTGCAGGTCTACAATTTTGTTTCTGGTGTCCTTTGACAGCTCTTTGGTCTTGGCCATAGTGGAGTTTGGAGTGTGACTGTTTGAGGTTGTGGACAGGTGTCTTTTATACTGATAACGAGTTCAAACAGTTGCCATTCATACAGTTAACAAGTGGAGGACAGAGGAGGTTCTTAAAGAAGAAGTTACAGGTCTGTGAGAGCCAGAAATCTTGTTTGTTTGTAGGTGACCAAATACTTATTTTCCACCATAATTTGCAAATAAATTCTTTAAAAATCAGACAATGTGATTTTCTGGATTTTTTTTTCTCATTTTGTCTCTCACTGTTGAGGTATACCAAGGATGAACATTACAGGCCTCTCTCATCTTTTTAAGTGGGAGAACTTGCACTTGGTGGCTGACTAAATACTTTTTTGCCCCACTGTAAATGCATTTCTCAAATATTTTTTCTTCAAAACTCATTGAAATTAGTAACAGTGAAATAAGGCAATTTTAAAAGTAAATGCTTTTTTTTTCATTGTGGTTTCAATCTGAGGACTTGGACTTTGCCAAAATAGTTGAACACAGTTCTTAGGTGTGTCTTTTCAGTGTGTAAATACAAGCAGTAGCAGAAAATTTAATCGCAGTCTAAGGGTGTAAATACTCTGTATTGATCTTAGGTTTGATGATAGCTGACCAAGCCTCTGCTTTATCAGACAGAATCCAATAAAACTCAGGTGTGGGCTTGGATTCCTCCCATAGTCTGCAGTGATCAAATAGATCCTTGTCATAGTTCTAATGCAGTAGGTTTCCACACCTAAGCTCACACTCTTCCCTCACTTTATGAAAACGCACAGACACCAACACTTGTTGCAACACACTGACACATACCACATAGTTATTTGATTTCAAAACAAGTTGAATTGAAAGAGCGGCTGTGTTACTGTGAATTAAATATCTACATTGATAGTGACAAAGAGAAGGATTGAGAGAGAGGCCATGCAGGGCATCATGCCAGGGCACGGATGAGCTCATTGTTGAAACAGGGATTTCCACATTTCCATGTCAGTGTGTTCCATTCCATGTCACAGAGCTTGAAAACAAGAGGGGAGAGGAAAGGGATGATCATAGGGCACACACACACACCCAACAATACACTAATATAAGCATAGGAAAAGTCATGGGCGCATAAGGAGACAATGCCCCCCTGGCCACAGACATGCAAAAGTGTAGTGTTGAAGTCATTTTGGAACTGTTGTAGTCTTTTGTATGTCTTTGTATTGTTATATTTATTTGTGCTTATTTTAAGTCTCTTCCTGTTTGGTACATGTCTCTTTGAGTGGCATTACTGCAAGTGAAGGCCAGGAGCATCCTGACACTTTGGGCCCCTGAGCCTATGCACAGTAAGCCCAATCTGTAACACATCCATGGGCATAGGGACACATACATAGACTTTGAAATAAAGACAATATGTTCCAGGATTTATCTACAGCATGTGAGTGGAAACACGCAGCTGTAGAAACACTGCCTTTCTGATTTGCATTGTACTTTTATCTTCACGTTATTGTTTGTGTGGGTCACACACACACGCCAATGCACCTTGATACAATGCAATCCCGTCCAATTTGGTAGGCTGCAGTAGGCTACAACAGCACACCAGTGAGTGCAGTAAACAAAAGTAACCTTCACGCATATTTTGCAAATGCAGCGAGGCTTGCACAAAGTGGAATTGTTGGCAGTCACATGAAAAAACAAAGCAGACTAGCAGCATACAAGGAAGGACACACACCAACTCTACCTCTTTTCTGTCAATAGGGCTTGGCCTGCACGGTTCCCATAGCAACCATGCCCCTCCCTTGGTTTGTAGGGGAGGTGTTTTGAAAGTTCACAGCGTGTGTGTGTGTGTGTGTGTGTGTGTGTGTGTGTGTGTGTGTGTGTGTGTGTGTGTGTGTGTGTGTGTGTGTGTGTGTGTGTGTGTGTGTGTGTGTGTGTGTGTGTGTGTGTGTGTGTGTGTGTGTAACGAAAAAGATAGAAAGGGGCGTGGACGTCGAATTAACTCCAAGAAGTAAATCACCCAGCCTCCAGTTCTCAGCTGGGGCAAGTGACAGCAGCACTAAGAGAATCAAACTCCTGCTAAACTCTTAGGTGAATTACCCCTGTAAAGCGGGACATTTGACCACCTGTGAACCATGGCAGAAAACGGGTCCCACGCCGAGGGCAGCAGCATCACCGGCAGCACACACACCATCCCGCAGCAGCAGGCCGAAAACATGGAGATCCTCATCCCGAGCCATAGCCTATCTTCTGCCCCGTCCTCCCCGACCCCGACCGGGACTCTCTCCCGGCTGGGCTTCAAAATGCCCACCAGTCCCTCCGCGGCCGTGCCGGGCAGCCCCGTAGCCGGCGGCCAGGTGAGTGCTATCACCGTGGTGGCGCTGCTCGACAAGCTTGTGAACATGCTGGAGGCGGTGCAGGAGAACCAGCAGCGCATGGAGCAGCGGCAGGCCGACCTGGAGGGCGCCGTGCGGGTCGTGCAGGGCGACGTGACCCGCCTCTCCAAGACCCACCTGAACACCTCCAACAGCGTCAGCAAGCTGCTCGAGCGCTCGCGCAAAGTGAGCGGGCACCTGAAGGATGTGAGGGAGCGCATGGACAAACAGGCGGTGCAGGTGAAGAAGTTGGAGGCCAACCACAGCCACCTGCTGAGGAGGAACCACTTTAAAGTGCTCATCACCCAGGTGAGAAAACATGGTGAAAGGAAGAGAAATTAAGCAGTAGCACTCAATGTTTCAAATTGTGGAATCTTATAGCGGTACTCCACTGATAAAAGGTGAGTCTTCCTACTTTTGAGTGTCTAATCTTTCAATGGAAGGGGTGGGGGTGCTAGCTGTATTGAGGCATAGTATGTGTAGATAATAAAAGCTTTTGTTGCAAATTTAGTACGCAACTTGATAGCTTCTAATGAAAGAAAAGCATAATGGGAAAAGTATGAGTCGGCATTTTGTAGTTGGACATCCCCTACCTGTTGCACGTTTATCCATGCCTTATTTTTTCAATGATATATATTTGCATCATGGGGGTTCATTTTAGTGTGTGTTTCTGTGTGTGTATGTCATATTTGCATACACATTTGACTGCAGAATTGGGTGTGTTCGGATGTGCGCACATTTATTGTGTGCCTAGTTGGCACAAACATGTGACACAGTGTAGCTGAACATAACTGTTTTACATTTTCAACACTTAAAAACTTGTTGAACCAGACTTAGGCAACCTGTAGAGCTCATTTCACACATGTGGAGAGAGGTTTATTTTTTTCCCGACTCTGGAAGTACATTTCAAGCGCACCTTTACACAACACAATTAAAAAGTGTAAAAAGACTGATATGATAATGGTTGTGAATGTAAGTTAAGAGTTACATGTGCATGTGGCTCTTCCCCCCCTCTTCCTCTATGTGTGTGCCAGTAGAAGGGTGTGTCTGGGAATGGAGCTGTAGAGGATAATAGAGGAGGACTCAGACACTGACTTTGACTAGATCTGTTTACACCCCACAGTCATAATTCAGAGAGACATATGGCTTTTGCATGGATTTTCCACTTTAACTGCCATATCACACCTGTGAGGGTACAACTCTATACTGGCACTTAAAAATGGATAAACTTCCCGATATTCCCAGGGAATAACCAGCTGAAAGTATTCTTGCATAACCCATCTCTAACTTAAACCGAGACATAAAAATAGTTGAAACCTAATATGACCCATTGCATATCAATTACTCACCTTGCATTACCTTGCGTAAAACCTGTCTTTCTCCTTTTACCTGCACAGGAAATTAATTATTCAAACATTGGTTTTTTTATGTGGCTTAAGTTCATCAAGCGTTTTCTTCAGTTTTGGATTCTTTTTACACTTACGACAGTTTGCTTCACAAATCCAAAGTAATTATCATTTGGAGGGTGTGTTCCTTTTAACTCTGTGTCTCCAGCCTGGATTCACGATTTGCATAATTATCATGTGGTTGCCATGCAAGATGAAAGCAGTTCCATATTGTGTTTGACGGATGCATTTCCACTGAACCGAATAAAACACAATCTACGCATGGTCTCCGAGTATGCTTCGTGCATGAATAAGTGCATGGTTTTTCATGCTTACATTTGTGTGTGTGGGTGCGTCTGAGCATGTGCGTACAAGTGTGTGCCCAGGCAGCAAAAAGGGGGGGAGCATTGTTGACACAGCCAGAGCGACCGAGGGCTTTTAACCGCCGTTGTTATCTGGTTTCCCAGGTACTGAGGCTCTGTTGTTCAAATGCAACTGCTGCCAAGAACTTACCCTGTACAAGGTGGCTCTGTGGGTGAGGCCCCAAAGATCGATTTGTTTGAATCCCCAGTCGGTTTTTATGTGCTGAAAGGGAGTGTCCTGTTGCTTTGGAGATAATCAGAGTTGATCGAACTGCTTGTTTTTCATTGGATTGTCAAATCAATGCGTCGCCTGGATTTGTATTGTCCTTTTGCAAATATCTCAAATTGTTCTCCCTTCTATGCACCATGTCAATGTATTTAAACTAATATGAGAACATTTAGCATAACCTACACTTAAAAGTTAATCAGGATTTTAGTGTTGCCCTTAGGCCTCTAGTTAAACGTGCCAAAGAGTTGAGTTTTTCCCTCCAAGATGTAGCCAGCTATGAGCAAAGCATGGGTGTAGTAGGGCCAGGTATGTGTGTGCAGTGTGTGCGTGCAACTTGCCCATTGGACGTTATCCTGATGTGTTCGGTCAGGTGTATGCAGTCACAGAGCTGGTAAATGAGACTTGGCGTGCCTGAGGGGAGTGGGAAATAAAAGAACCAATCAGCCTTTGTTCCGTCTCCTACTTGACTCCTTTCAGCGGCCATCACTTTCTGCTTCACCTAATCTCTTTTTGGCCTCCTGTGTTGTGTGTCCTTTTCTGGTTTACCTCCATCTGGTGCTGTGCGCTAATCTTCCTATCTGATATCTTTTGGTTTATGTTTAACCGTTGTTTTCACTTCTCACATCACTATCTCCAACTGTTTCTGTCTTTCTATACAAACTCCATATTGCGTGTGAGCATTTTTTCTGTCTTTGGTCCAGCCACCTGTCCTGATTCCCTGAAACAACATGAAAGGCCACGCCGCATGCCTCACGCAACTCTTTGACAACGCACATTTGCTGCACATCCAAGAGCCAAACTCTGTATACCAGGCCTGTAGCCCTTGGCCAAAAGGCACTCCTCCTCCTCTTCCCGCTCTACAAAAGTGATCCAGAACACTCATCACCCTGTACCTGCCAACCGAGGTGGAAGCACAGAGGGTTTCTGGGGTAAACGCCCACTCCTGCAGCCAGGGAGCAGGGGTCTATGCCCGCTCCAGGCTCTGGCCCTGGTCAGTCCGAAATGGCAGCGCTGTCTGCCGCTCCGCTGCGGTCCTGTGCTTAACAAGGACTAATGAGGACTTCATTACCGATGCTTGGCCCTTGTTTGTTTGTTGTTGTGCATCAGTGCTTTTCCTGTTCCGACATAGCCCTCCCCTCTTGCACACACACACATGCAGAGCACTTACAATTCCCATGGCATCTGGACATTCCAGTGTGTACAGTATGGAAATTGTTTTGGTAATTACCGTTTAGAAAGGTAAAATGTTTTGCCTTGGATTGCAGATGTATTGTCTTTCTATTATTTGTCAAACAGATTAATTTATAAGGCTCATTACCTGAATGTTTAAATATCAACAGTCACCCCCCGGAGAACTTATCTAAATTGCATCACAGTGGCATGCAGCATGAAATACGCCATATTTGGAATTCAATTTCCTGGGACAGAAGTCATTTATTTCTGAGTAGATCATAATCTCCCCATCTGTGTTTATTTCACAGTGGAATTTCATCACAACAAAGTTCACCACTATGGCTAATTGAATTTGAACACCGTGAGAATTGCATTTGTTCTCTGGCCTTGTACATGCGGGTTCAGAGGGAAGCTCGATTTGTATCAAGGTAAAAGGGAGTTGTTGTGTTGGCCCTCGTGGTGGGGTGGGAAGAGGATGTTTGTGTGCGTTTTTGGGATCCCTAATCGCCAACTAGCAGGGAGTAACAGTTCAAGCTCTCACAATCTATAAAGGGACATTCATATCACATTCTGAAGGAAAGAGGAACTAGCTCCCCAGCCAAACTAAACAAAGACAAGGTTTCTCATTTCTCTAATTCCCCTCCTCAACTCCTATCCTCTTGTCTTAGTCCCGCCCACAGGAGATGCGAGCGGAGGAGTCGAGGAGGGGAGCCGAGGAGAGAGGAGGGGAAGCAGCAGGCGTTTAGAGAAATGAGAACTCCTCTCCTCTGAGCGGTCATTTTAAAGAGACGTCCGTTAATGATGACAGGAGGCACAGCAGCCCTCTGTCTGATGGACAGATGTGTTCATGATGACTTATATATTTACTTTTAATTCATTCACAGTGCGGTATAATGAGACAATAACAGGCTACAGACATAAATATACACACACACATACACAATTTCAGAATCAAACAAGTATGAGAGCACTCAGAGACTGGATATACCCCCCCCTGAGATAAGTCCGGCCGTGCGTCACAACTCTTTTAAAGATCACTGTTGCCGTAAATACATCCCCGGAGGATCACTACTGAAGGACCGAGGATTCGAGGAGGAGAAATTAGAGAAATGAGAAACCTTCAATGACTGCAACATGGTTTTTGTTGATGCGCTGTAGGTGGAAATTCATTCTTAATAGGGATGCTCCGATCGATCGGCAGTCGATCGATATCGGCCGATACTCACTGTCTGCCGATCGATCGGTACTCTCTAAAAATTCCGATCGCGAGAGCTGATCGCATGACGTAAAATACATGACACTTTTCTCAGTGCGCGGCAAAAAACAAGCTCGCCAAAATGGCTTCACCAGTCTGGCAGTATTTTAAGGTGTCCGAAAATGACAATAAAATAGCGGTATGCAATGTGTGTGAAGCAGAAATCCTGCAGCTCCACCCGCTGTGACGGACCGGTGAGCGGAGCGAAACACACACTTAGCTATTTTATCTACCTCTGGAACAAGCTAAACTAGTTATATATATATTTATTCTTCACTGTCGTGTCACTCATTACTGGATTAGTGAGCTACATGAGATACTGACAGGCTTTCAGGAGAGGGAGAGAGGGGGAGAGAGAGTGGGAGAGGGGAAAAGAGAGCGCTTCTGCTCATTTCTCCCGTGATATTCTCCAAAGTTAATGTAAACTTGAATAATGTACATCATTTGAATGTAATAATTATGTTTGTTGTTGTCCATTGTTGTTTGTGGAAGCGCCAGTGAATGAGCCCCATTAACTGAGTTTTAAACATCACTTTAAATGGAAGACCCCCATAGGCCTCGCCCACTCGATCGGATCGACGATGGGTATCGGCCGATACCGATTTCGGCTGAAAAATGAGGATTGTGGAGTGTCTCATCCTTGCATTGCTGGTGCATTTCACAAAGAATACATCTACATGTGTAAATAAAAACAAATGTAGGTCTGTCTCACTCTTCACAATTAGCTCAGGGATTTATTCACTCTTCATAAGCAGTTTAAATGCTGAGTATTTAGACTTTGTTGAAATACTGCAACAACAAAAAACCAATGTAATCTCTGCCTACCTGAGCTGTACAATCTCTGAACTCGATGCATCATGGATTGCAGATTCAATTTGATGGCATTAAATTCCCCTGGCAGAAACGCTTTTCTTTTTGTAAATCAACATTGATCCCCTGTCTAATTATAGAGCACTGATTCATCCCAGAACATTATACAATCTCAATACATCTTTAGAGTGGGGCACTTCCAAAGAGAGCAGACCGAAGATCTTGGACCTGGACAATGACTACAGGAAATGTTTATCTTAAATATTTTACAGTCAAATTACCGTAATTTTCGGACTATAAGCCGCGCCTTTTCCCCCATTTTTCGACGCTGCGGCTTATATAACGGTGCGGCTAATCTATGGATTTTTACAGCTAACGGCCACCACCTTTAACTCTATGGGCTCTATGGCCGGCACGCGGACCCCCACCTTTAAGCGGCGGGTTCCAGCAGGAAAAGCTGGAGGCCGGAAAAGAGTGAGACAGGTAGCGCGTAAAAGTGGAACCGAGAGTGGTATGCCGCTGCTGCGGCTTATATTCAGGTGCGCCTTATAGTCCAAAAATTACGGTATAATAATCCATGGATCTATGACAATACAATCATCTTAAGTAAGCCACTATCTCTGTAAATGCTGGGGCAAGTACTTTTCACATGTTCCCTTATTATCATGTTTATCTTTTGGTAAAAAACTCCTCAATTGCTTTAATAGGAGAGAAATTCAATTGTTCATTATACCATTCCAGATAGATCAAATGTAATCAGACACCTCAATGGTCTACTCTTGTTTGCCTGGACAGTGAACCTCGGGTAATTTCCCGAGGGCACTATAATGTAGGCAGGGCTGTATGCCAGGTTCCCATTGGCAACCATTCAGAAAAAATGTCAACCACTTCTTGGCCTTTGGTTGCCATCAGTGGCAACCAGTTTTTAACATAAAGAAATAA
>NW_011364000.1:0-1509 GCF_000735185.1 Notothenia coriiceps | reverse complement strand
TGCAGTATGAAGGAGGGTTAGCACAGTTGACAGGAAGTTGTTGTTGCTATGGAAACAACGTGACGGAGATTAATGGAGAAAAAGTCATATCTACATATAAAGACGGAGAAAGTAAACGATAACGTTTATGGTTTTGTGTTAGCACCCCCCAAAGAGGCACAAGCTCTTACGTTGATATTGGAGATTTCAATAAATTCAAGAAAGAGAAAAAAAAACGAATATCCGAATAACGAAATTGAAACCCGAATAGTACTCCAACGGACGAATATTCGGATATTCGGGTACAGCCCTATTGGAGACGGACATGTTAAACGATGAACAGCAAAAGCTTAGTGTGTTTTAGAGAGATTATTTGTTAGATTATAACACTTTCAGTTTTTAATCGGATTGCTGTTGAATTAATCAGTGAGCCTGACAGTTTATCAATCTTTCATAGTTTGCATGCAGTTTCCTCACACTGTTTGAAATTAATTTTTTCTCATCCCTAAATCCATCTAAATGTAACTCCAGCCTTCCTATGCCTGCCTCCAACGACAAATGGCAAATGTTGTTTATTTATGTGATGAATGGTTGGGAACAGAATGTGCTGAGGACTAAAAGTGGCCTGCTTTCCTTTGATTGAGAAATAATTATATGTCATATAATCTGTTTATAGATCAAGGTATAAATCTAATCTGTGGTAAAATGTTTAATTAATAATTAACACTGCACGCATTTTCATCAGATCTATTTATAATTCAAGCGCACATTCGTATATCACAGTTTTGATATAACTCTCCATATCTTTCCATCAATACGCCATGAACAGGAACAGGAAATATATGTCGCCTTAAGGATTAATGTTCTCTTTTTTGGGAACTTAAAGTCATCAAATATTTCATTCCCTCTTTCTTCTTCTCTCACACACACGTAGCTGTCTTTACGGTGGTCTGGGTTCATTGTATATGACGGTGGCCTTTCGTTTTGGCTAATGTAGGTGATTTTCTCCTGGTGAAAGCACTGTAATCCATCTCCTGCTCGCAGAGGGGGGGTTTCCGATTTATCGTATGCACTCTGATAACACACCACAGCTAAGAACAGATGCAGTGCTTTCACAGATAACAAGAACAAATAAGATGGAGCATTCAGATTAGCTGTGGTGTCAAATAAATTACATGCTATTGGAGTAACCCCGCAGTTCTAAAACAGTATCCTCTCTATCAGATCTGCCGTAGGTTTTGGCATGTCAGAGAGTTAATGAAGCGTGGCTTCGCATGGGTAGCTTCCACACGGGACCCTGAGCATGCCTTCCATTTGACACATGTGCACATACTGTATACACATGCAAATCTCTTATATCAAACGCTGTCTTCTGTCAGTTTAATGCTAGTAGTTGCTCTCAGTAGTTTGTGGAAAGAGTATCAGCTGGATTCATTTCTTAAAAAGACAAATTCTCTTTAACTTTGTGGCCTTTCGTCAGCGTCTGAAAGCCGTAACCCAGAAGCCAGAGCATAACTGCACACCTTTTTT
>NW_011363999.1:0-1823 GCF_000735185.1 Notothenia coriiceps | reverse complement strand
ACTACAACTACTACACTAACACTACACTACACACTACACTACACACACACACACACACACACACACACACACACACACACACACACACACACACACACACACACACACACACACACACACACACACACACACACACCAGATTAAAGGTGGAGGGTTGTTAAGTGCTCTGTGTTTATGTGGGTTCATCGGAGCAAAGCATGACTGTCAAATGTCAATCAGCTGGAGGCTTAGGCTGTGCTCTGTACTTTTGTATGTGTGTTTGTAAGGGTATTTGTGTGTGCCTGGTGGAGTGTATGTAGGTTTGTGTGTGCGTATTTGTGTGACCTGAGGAACTGAATGAGCCAAATTAAACTGAAGCATCCTGTTAACCCTGCCTGTGACTCTTCACGGATGTTATGACGGTTTTGCAGCCACAAGTAATACACAGAATAGACATAAAGTTCACATATAATGTATGCATAAGCAATCTGAATGTTAAAATGATAGTTCTCACAACACATGCTGTCTTTTTATCCATCAGATAGTCACAAATCCATATGTCTTGGAGCACATTTTTACACAGACATGTAAAGTTTTGCAAACCTGCGCCCTCAAAGCTGTGCATGTTACCTGCAATGGTCTCCAAGTCAAATTCGGACAGACCCCACCCCAACATTATTATAAGTCCTCTGACATGACCTGTAAATAAACACACAGGCTAAACCAACAACCACTTTAAAGTGTTTCGATTCAACACCTATTTAATCTGGGTTTTCTCTTATTGAATCAAAAATCGATGAAACGAGGAAAAGCCTCTTTCTCTGGCTCCGCTCGATCAATATCCTGAAAGGCAAACACATCCTGCAATCAGTTCCAGGCTTAGATTTAAAAAATACTGCTCAATCATTTACAAACAGACATATTTTGTTCTGCTCCACCACCCACCACATTAGATTCATTTCTGCCATGGTCATGACGGTACTGTGAATTCTCCCTATACACTACTGTTTTGCAGGATATTGAAGCCAGTGCAGGACTCTGATATACCTTAAACCAGGGGTTCCCAACCTTTATTGTGCCAAGGACCGACAGATACATTAAAAAAAAATTGCGGACCGGTTGTCAATTTTAACTGATTTGAATATTTACTCACCAGCAGGTGGCAACAGAGGCTAATTGTATTTAACAGCCTGAAGAAATACCAATATGCATCCAAAACATATTAACAACGTTTAAAACCAGGATACAATTAAAAAAACACAAAATGATGACCGCTTTACAAATATTAATATAATATATAATATAATATAGCCTAATATAGGTGGCAACAGTGGCTAATTGTATGTAACAGCCTGAACAAATAATAGAACAATATGCATCCAAAACATATTGACACAGTTTAAAACCAGGATACAATTAAAACAAATTAGGACCACTGTACACATATTGATATAACTGAAATGTCAGTGAGACCCCTGGGCTTGTTTGCCAGCCATAATAACGTCATACCGGGGCGTTCGTTCCGGTGCACTCTGACAGCATTTCGCACTACATCGAGATTAAGATTAAACTAACTTCTTTTGGGCACACCCACATACCTATGGAGTTGGCCAGATGTGTGTAAATTACTGTTCATGGTAATTTGAAAACAAATGCCGTTGTTGGACACACACAAACACACTGAACATACACACACATGTGTTCTGCAGTGCTCCTACAGAACCAGAGTGACTGAAATGCTGGAGACACTGAAATGGATGAGTGTTAGACAGAGGTCCATTTATTCTCTGTTAAATTTTGTAAAGAATATTACAGTGACACACTTACCACATATATTGTCACAA
>NW_011363998.1:0-2498 GCF_000735185.1 Notothenia coriiceps | reverse complement strand
AGCTAGCTATGCTAACGAATATAAGAAGCTTTTTCTACAACCAGTGAGGTAAAGGCACATCTTTATATGATCATTATAGTTATAAAAAAAATAAGAGAATAAAGTAAACAGGTATAAAATACTATATGACAGTAACAAAAAGTTGTTAATAAACAAGAATACAGTTTGAA
This sequence comes from Notothenia coriiceps, assembly GCF_000735185.1. Classification (NCBI taxonomy): domain Eukaryota; kingdom Metazoa; phylum Chordata; class Actinopteri; order Perciformes; family Nototheniidae; genus Notothenia; species Notothenia coriiceps. The sequence goes on along the minus strand of NW_011363998.1, from coordinate 2,328 downwards.
AGGGGAGTGATTTGTAAAATATCCATAAAGAAAAATAAATCTGCTTACAGTTCTCTTTCATATGGATGTTGAGAGATGTATCCACAGATCTCCTCATGTTGCTCTCAAAGTGCACCAGATTGATGCTTTTAACTTCAACATTTAAAAAAAAAAATCTTGCCCCCAGACCCCTCTAGAGGAGGTTAGGTCCCCCCCCAACTGAAATCATGTGCACATGCATACAAAACTAAATACATTTGCACACATCTTGTGTGTCTATACGCGAGTCATGGTAAGATATCTGGATTAAGAGGTTGCTTTTTTTTGCACAGCATGAAAGAAAGGCCAAATGATTAATTTGAGCATTTTTAAGCAGAGGTCAATAATTTGAACGGCCCTCGGAGGATGTTGAAGAAATTGAAATGGCCCTTGAGAGGAAAAAGGTTCCCCACCCCTGCTCTAGGCCAAAGTACTGTACAGGCAAATAAACAAAACAAAACATACAAAAAGTAACACAGCTCAGCTCACACATCATAAAACAAGTACAAGTAAAAACAATAGACAATTTAAAAGCAATAAAAGCAACGCTAAATTATCACAGGAGATTCATTCTAAATCCAAATTAGCTCAAATGTATTCCACTCACAAGTAGCTGCTGCTCGAGGACACAGACACTAAAAGTACACGTAATTCTGTTTGAATTTTTTTATTTTCTATGCAGGCGGTCTCTGCTGAAAATGATTTGTGTTCTGAATTTAAATTGTAATCTTCAGATAGCAATACATCTCATTCAAGACAGAATCTGGAGACTTGTTTTTTCAGGAAATGTCCGATGACCACTTCCATATTTAAACCATTTTTATGAGTTCAAGCTTTCTGGTGGAAGTATAAGAATCACTATTTTGAAAACACAGAAGTTATTTAAATGAATAATATACTGTACATTGCATTTAGAATGTCTTTATGAATTGCAGTTCAATGTTTGATCATGCAGTGTTAAGATTGTTCTGTCTTCTGTGTGGATGGTATAGTTCATGTATATTTTTGTTTTTCAGTTTATTAGACAGGGACTATACAGCCCAGCAACAGATGTGAGGAACACCGCTCTTTAAATATCGGTCAGGCTCAGGGTAAAACAATCAATATAAGTGGAACAAATAGATTTAGGATAAAAACAAAATAATTGATAAAACATAAGACTGTATGCATGTATTTTGGTATATAATAATAATAAACTTTATTTATATCGTACGTTTCAGGCTAGATGCAGCTTTACAGAGTAAGACAAGATAAAACATAAAGAGTGAGGAACATAATTAAAAACAAGTTATAAACAAACGGAAAGAGTTATACCACAGAACAATAAAACAATGAAACCACTAAATGTACCCCAAGTTAAAAGCCAAATTAAACATATTGGTCTTTAATTCACTTTTAAAAACTCCAATGGAGTTTGCTGTTTTAAGAACCAATTGGAGGCTGTTCCACAGTTTGGGGCCATAAAAACAGAAAGCAGCCTCCCCAGATGTCTAGTTAGGGGAGAGTGGGGTAAGTTGAGCCATTTTTTAGTTATGCTGTCCTCTAAGCAAGGAGAAATGACACATAGTAAAAATGAAAACGCACACCTATAATTCAGGATGTCTCCTATCAATGGCAATGATAATAATGAATATTTGATCAAGGGCAGTGAAAATATTACTTCTTAAAAAAATGAAGTTTTGTGGCTCAACTTGCCCCAGTGTAAGTAAGTTGATCCAGGTCAGGGGGTAAATTGAACCACTGTTCAAACCTGGGCATACCTACAACAAACCTAAAGGTAACTATAAACAATAAATAACAAACCAAATACAATCTTAGTTTTTCAAATATTTTTTATATAAATTTCGATTGAATTGATTGATTTTTTTTAACATGTTAAAAGGAAAAGTAATCATACAAATGGTGATACAATTTCATACATCTTACCAATAAAACACAGGGTAAATTAAACTTTAAATGTAGCCTACAATGAGCTCGTATTATCAACTTGGCCTACTTTCATTAATTTCTCCATTGAAAAACTGGCTCAACTTACCCCAAGGACCATGGTTCACTTTAGCCAACATTTTAGAAAAAATAGCCTAGCATTAAAATGCAGTCATCTTTAGCTTAATGATTTTAAATAAGCTTAATAATTCACATGGTTTAATACGCTGCCAACACATCAACACATACAATATATGTGTTTAAACCTGGATACTTTTTTTTTTGACATGACAGCCACAATTTACTTTGACAAGCAAAAAACGTTTTTTTGTAAAAATGTTTACTTACCAGACCACAATGAGTATCTCTCTTTTCACAGGCAAT
>NW_011363997.1:0-3878 GCF_000735185.1 Notothenia coriiceps | reverse complement strand
TATAGAAAAGAGATCAACTCAGTGAAAGCAGTTATTAAGATAACTGAAACATATCCAGGGTCTGTTGAACTGGCTTCATAGTACAGGGCACAGGTGGCTGCATAGCAGCGCTTATGTCAAAGACACAAACATTATACATTATATTTTTTATTTTACCAGGATGCAGTGACACAAATATTTGGGAAGGCTTAGCCTTCCCTAGCCTACAGTACCCACCGCCCCTGGGTAGTACATCTCTATATACATTGATACAACACTACGTGTTGATAGAAATCAACAAATAAGACCCCACGGTTTGATGATTGATAGGTGTGTGGGCTGTCTTTCATTTTGACACTCAGAACAATTGGGGCTATCCACCCTTATCCACAATGTAAAGTAATTCACACAGCCTCTTCCCTCTTCTCTCTGTGAGGAGCAGCAGGTTCAGCTTTCAGAACAAAGTAACAAAAAACTAAAATGGCATTCATTTTTTTTTAAATGTCGTGTAGTAATGTAGTAATTATTTTTCTTCTCAAGAGAGTACCAGAATGTGTATTTGATGTTAGTATTTCAAAAAATCTCCTGGGGGAAAATCCCCCCAGACCCCCCGGCAGGGGTACAGTTTTCAGCATGTCAACTCTTTCACTCGCCCTTTTTATTTACCACAAGACGAATGTGCCTTTTTATTTCATACAGTTCATTTTTGATTGAGACAGGGAAATAATCTAAACCTCACGCGTGGCGTTTCACTGTTAAGGGGGGCGATATAGCATGTATGTAATTACATTGCAAATACTGACTTGAGCCCCACCACTGTATGGGTTAGCCCTACCATAGATTCAACAAGTCCTCCAACTAATACGACCAAATAGGTTGATTGTTTTCCGACCCAAATACGACCCACAGCAGCGTTTTCAATCAACGTCTTTCCCCCTATTCATTTCTAGCAGTGAAGAAGAAGAAGAAGAAGAAGAAGTAAAAGACTCCGAGCGGGAACCGGAAGTGGTAAAATGCTAACTCACCGGGGTTTTATGGACTCGTCACTGCATCACTGACAACATCCATTTATTTCCTACAGACAAGCTAATAAAGGTGAGTAGTCAGATATCAAAAGGATATTTATTTTGGGATATGTATTATGTTGTTTTATTTTGTCATNGTGTGTGTAATTACATTGTAAATACTGACTTGAGCCCCACCACTGTATGGGTTAGCCCTACCATAGATTACCCAACACAGATACTCTGGAGCCGCCACTGTTGCTGAAGATGTTTCTTCATGTGGAACATTTGGTTTTTATATCTGCATCCTTTCTGAAGATGCAGCCCTTTTCTTCTGATGAAAGTATGTAGGATTGTTGAAACTTATTTGCACCTGTCGGCTTCCGTAGTTATTATGGAATAATCTGCCGATTATTTTCTAGACCAGTAATTCCCAAACTCATGTTTACGGTCTACCAACTCGACCTAAACTGTCATCAACTTGAATCCAAAAAAATCTTTTTATTTCAGACAACAGTTGTTTATCACATATACACATCACATTACAATGATGTAAACATAAGCTGTTCAATATTTCTGAACTTAAATTTGGTTGGACTTGACTTTGGCGTGAATTAGCATCGTTAGCGTTAGCTTGACGAGACTGTATTCGGACTCCTTAGTTGGACAACTAAAATTTTAAAAAGCTAAAGGGTCCAAAAAACAGTGTCCAAGTGAAAACACCGGGCCGACGGGTCAAAGTCAGACGAACATTTAGCTGCTGAAGACGAGTTGCTGTTGGCAGCTGAGCCGCGCCACTTCTAGCAAGAAAATGAATCGACACCAACATCAACCTGGGGTTTAGAGAGATTTGTTTTTTGTACATACTGTAAACAGTTTGGGAACCTCAGTTCTAGATGAAAATAATCATCGTCAGAAAATATAGAAAAAGTCCATGCTGATATCTTTAAACTACGGGTCTTTAACAGGGGGTCCGTAACCCCTAGTGGGCGCTCTGAGTTACTGCACAAACTACTGTTTCAATGAAAATGTAAATAAGTCTGAAAATACATTATACAGTAACATGTATACAACATATTATTATTGAGAATAAACCGGCCTATTTGGAAAAAACAAACAAAAAACAACATTTATTTTACACAACATAATAAAAGTCTAACTGTTAGTTATGAATCCAAGCGAAGCTAGCTCACCTGCGCTAAATCAGGGTATAACAACTATGCATATCAGCCAACTAATCAGCTGTGGCAACGTTTTAATATTTACTTCGCTTCATATTGTTTGCACCATAAAAATATTTACATCTCGACTTTCTTGTGGTGTCCCTCAGGGCTCAGTTCTAAGCCCATTCTTGTTCCTTATTTAAATTCTCCTTCTTACGTTTTTTATTTAAGGAATGTAAAAAAAAAAATAGATTGTGTTAAAACGCTTCTGACTGTAAGACACCGAGTTTTAGAACAATGCAAAATGGGAAATATGGAGTTAAAGGGGCCCTATTCATAATACTATGTAGTGTCTCTACTTTAAAGAGTCCTCTCCTGCTGATGTTCAGGTGTATATCAGTATGTAGTGTCTCTACTTTAAAGAGTCCTCTCCTGCTGATGTTCAGGTGTATATCAGTATGTATTGTCTCAACTTTAAAGAGTCCTCTCCTGCTGATGTTCAGGTGTATATCAGTATGTAGTGTCTCTACTTTAAAGAGTCCTCTCCTGCTGATGTTCAGGTGTATATCAGTATGTAGTGTCTCTACTTTAAAGAGTCCTCTCCTGCTGATGTTCAGGTGTATATCAGTGTGTAGTGTCTCTACTTTAAAGAGTCCTCTCTTTAAAAGTGTTGTTGAAGGCCTAGTTTAATATGAAACTCAAGCTACCGATCCGACTACAGTTCACTGCTGATTTAAAGTCAGTCTGACAGTTTGTTTCTATTTGCAGTTTAAGGTCTCCCCTCTTAAATGGTTTGGATATATAATACATCAATATGGCTACAATTTCCACCTGTATGCTGACGATATGCAACTCTATATATGCACATCAGCTCTCTGACACCCTTGAAACGTACCAGGCTACTTAAATGATGTTAATGCTCAGATGACCTGCAATTACCTTACACTTAATCTTGTTAAATTTGAGGCTATCCTCCGTGCTGCCACAGCCAAACTTTGCCAACATTCACTTCTAAATCTGTCCATGGTTTCATTATCGAGGTCAGAAATGTAGGAGTAACTTAAGACTTCTCTCAGGGTCTGAATAACTCCTTTTTACATTAGCCTTTCCCAGTGCTTCGTAATGTTTTAATTAAGGACATATTTGTATCTGTACATATTATTAATCACCGTTTGTCATTATTATAACACTCTTTTCTTTTTACTTTTGCATTTTACTAAAGCTAAAGGTGGCTAATGTTGGGCTATAAAGGAACTACAGCACGGTCACATGACTTCACGTCACCACCGCTAAGCTAAAGGTGGCTAATGTTGGGCTATAAAGGAACTACAGCACGGTCACATGACTTCACGTCACCACCGCTAAGCTAAAGGTGGCTAATGTTGGGCTATAAAGGAACTACAGCACGGTCACATGACTTCACGTCACCACCGCTAAGCTAAAGGAGGCTAATGTTGGGCTATAAAGGAACTACAGCACGGTCACATGACTTCACGTCACCACCGCTAAGCTAAAGGTGGCTAATGTTGGGCTATAAAGGAACGACAGCACGGTCACATGACTTCACTTCACCACCGCTAAGCTAAAGGAGGCTAATGTTGGGCTATAAAGGAACTACAGCACGGTCACATGACTTCACGTCACCACCGCTAAGCTAAAGGTGGCTAATGTTGGGCTATAAAGGAACTACAGCACGGTCACATGACTTCACTTCACCACCGCTAAGCTAAAG
>NW_011363996.1:0-1575 GCF_000735185.1 Notothenia coriiceps | reverse complement strand
TAAAAACCTCTCCAGTACAGCCGTACTCTACAGGTGGGAGCAGGCCTCCGTAGATCGCAGATCGCAGGCAGCAACAGGTGGAGCCGCTCCGTCTCTTCGCGACGTCTCCGGAGGAAAAACACCTCAGTACAGCCGTACTCGACAGGTGGGAGTAGGCCTCCGTAGATCGCAGACAACTATGTTTTAAAAATGCGCTTATCCAGACAAGCCTGGTTTTAACACTTTACGGGCAGAAGAAACTTTTCTATTAAAGAAAAAATTATACATCTGTTTTGTTATGCCTATATTAGCTACTAACTTGCATTTTTATTTAAATTAATCAACATTTTTAATATAAGTAAATATTACTTGAGAGACAAGGCTTTTAGCGACAACCATGCATTGCATTACAATTACATGTGAAAAAAAAAGAAGTAAAAAAAAAAAACAACTCTAAATATGATATTTGGCCTCAAATCATCTGAGGCCCTGCGATCCCCAGGTTGGGAATCACTGCATTAGGTGAATACTCCTCTACAGCCAGATCCTCTCTGCCAGCGTATGCTCCTGAGGGATGGAACGAAGCGTACAGAATTGAGGAGTCAACACTCAATTTACCAGAGGTGGGAGGGGGACTCAAAACTTGAGTAAAAGTAGAAGTACCAGAGTGTAGGCATACTCTGTTACAGTAAAAGCCCTGCATCACTCTTAAAAGGCTTAAGTCAGAGGGAAGCCATTGTGTTAAAGTCAAAGTCCAGCTGCAAGATATCTCTTATTGTGTCCATTCTTGAGTCATCAGGTGTGTCATACAAGAGTCCAAATCATGTGACTGGAGTCCACAGCTCTGTACTGAACGTCTCAGGGGGGGTCAAGACTTAGCTGACCAGGACGGAAGAAAATCCCAGATTGTGTACTTAAGTAAAAGTAGAGTGTAGGAATACTCTATTTCAAGCAAATGTCCTGCAATCACTGCAGTTACTCAAGTAAATTACCTCAACATTGTACTTAAGTACAGTACTTGAGTGAATGTGCTTAGTTACTTTAGACCACAGTCTTTAACACACTACTTCCCCTTTCCCAATGAAAATGAGTCCCTTTTCAGTCAGTTGGCTTTTCAGTCACACCTCAGACTTTAAAGGATTGTTGACAGCAAAAGTGTAACATTCTGAGTCTACTTTTTGTTGAGTGAACTTGAAGACCCTGTATGAATCCTGCCTCAGCTGTACCTTATATTTGAGTGGAACACGTTGGACCCCCCTGCCCCCCAAACCAAATAGTGACAATTGTCACAAACACCCAGCGGCCGGGAAGCTGTGATCCAGTTACTGGGCCTGAGCCCGGGGCGGGGGGGGGGGCGGCATCCGTATCATGAGAGCGGTGGTTAGACCACTGCTGAGAGGCTCACACACACACACACACACACACACACACACACACACACACACACACACACACACACACACACACACACACACACACACACACACACACACATACGGGTCACTCAATGAAAGGCCGGCCGGGTGAAATTGTGCCCCCCTCTACAATCAGACAGATAGTAGTTATGTGTTTAAGTGCTGTCCATTTAACCCCCCC
>NW_011363995.1:0-2239 GCF_000735185.1 Notothenia coriiceps | reverse complement strand
GGGGGGGGGGGGGGATTAGCGCCAGTGTTATGCCGTGTTGTGCATGCCCACCCCACTGCACTTCACGGGAGCGCGCCACAGCGTAAAGCATAAACTCCAAGACATTTCAATGATTTGTACGACATAAGGGCATAACACCGGAGCCCTGCTGCGGGGAAACTTTGGCGCTGTTCTGAGTTTGTTCTAATCCGTCAAAATGACGGACTGCTTTCAGATTTTTCCGTCATTCTCAAAAGAATTCCGTCATAGACGGAATATATATTCGGTTAACGCGACCTCTGTGCCTGACTAACTATTGGTTGCCTGACTTATACACTGGTTACCTGACGGTGCATTCAAAGGCTCGTACACTGAGTAAAGCTGTCAGGGTTTTTGCAGCTGTGAGGCCTGGGAGCATTGCACGTAGGTAAAAACAAGATAAAGCCCTTTGAGTTTATTCATATAAATCCTACTTTTATTTGATCTCACTGGAGTCCGTTGGTCTCACGCAGAGATGCACACGCCTAGTGGCTATCGGGAGGAAACGGAAGACCTGCATGGAGGGAAAGAGAGCTCTGATTCATCTCCATTCAACAACAACAGTATACCAGCTGCTGACCACCACACAGGAAAGGATCCGTGCTCCTCGTGATGTGGGTGTTTCATGTGTTTACCTCCAACATGTGTCAGTGTAGTGCATGTGTTTGTTTTGTGCAGTTTGGGTGTTGTGTCTCCCTGCTTTGAAGCTGTGGGAAAGATTTAGTTTCCTCCTGCACCTGCCCCCTTCTTCTTCTGCAAATTTCCTCCAGCTGGAAGACTTCTCCTCGCCCATACTCCCTCCTTCTCTTGTGCAAAACTGAATTTACCCCGATGTAAGGAGCGGAAACATCTACTCATAACTACAGGTCACAGTGGGTCACCTGCCAGGGTCTACCAAAATGAATCATATGAGATTTTTCCTTCTTTTAAATCTGCCATGGCTGTGGTTGAGGTTGGGTTACTGTTACACTTCAAGGTTAATGTGACGCAAGTTTTTTTGGAAACAAGTTGTGACAAATCATCACCTTTTTAGTAAATGAGGCGAACTTGTCAGCAAGCAGTTTTATGCTCCCAGCAGTCATAGAGCATCATAGTTATTCATTTGAAGTCCAATATACTGTATATGATTATATATTGGAATTAAGTTTAAGAGTTTTTCGTTGTGCTTTTCTCCGACCACATCTTTTATTTGGAAGCAGATGTAACGCAAGACGTCGAAGCAAAGTAAAACCAAATGCTCAACGACAACCAACATTTTACAATGAACTTTCTTGAAGAGAAGACAATTAGTAAATGGGCAAAACACCGTTGAAGCAACCTGTCAATCACAAGGTAGCCACACTCTAAAGCATAAGCTGCTTTATTGTATTTTTTACTCTAGATGGTTCCATATTTGCTAAATGAACCTCATGCTGTACTGAAGAAGACTTGACACTAGAGAGATTGAGACCATAAACCCATCAGCAAAATATTTACTGAGATCATCAATTAAGTCAGAATAAGGGTAATTTCTCTCATAGTCTTCTCTACAGACTTCTTTTAGCATCCAGTCGAGTCGCACCCTGCTGTGATCTCATTACAAGTTTGATATAGAAGACATGTATAAGTTAATTTCTATGGAAGGCCTGAACACAATCTTCCCACAATCTCTTTTTTCAAAATGTTGGGTAATAATTTTAAAGTTGTGCTAAAATATGTCCATGCATGATTTAAAGACTGAAGACCATTAACTAAAGAAGCAGATACAAAGAGAAGAACGCTCTTACTTAAAGGGGACCTATCATGCAAAATGCACTTTTTGATGTCTTTTCTACATAAATACTGTATGTGTCCCCGGTGTGTCGGATAACTCACGCAGCGTCAGAAAATAAAACCCTCTCTCTTTTCCTCCGTACCCAAATCTCTAAAAACGGGGAACAACGGAGCTGTTCCAGATTTGCGTCCGATATGACGTCATATCTGAAATGTGGACCCACGGCCCTATCAGAAACGTTGCTATCAGAAACAATGGCCGACTGTTTTGGACGTAATATGGTCGGTGTTTACATTAGCATCGCTAACACTCAGAGCTAACCTGTACTGGAGAGCATGTGTGTGAAGAAGCAGGAAATAAAAAGGAACTCACCTTGTGGTATAACCGGCAAGAGAGAAAGCCTTTGAGCTCCATACTGTTTCAGAGATAATCCTTGATAATCCATGATATAGCGTTTCATCACCGCAG
>NW_011363994.1:0-3771 GCF_000735185.1 Notothenia coriiceps | reverse complement strand
TTATATGTTTTACATTTGATAACACCAATGTGTTTAATACTGGCAACTTCTAATTGTGGGAAAAACGAAAACGTTCAGTAGAGAAGTCCCATAGCATGTGTAGTCCTGGGGGGGCGTTCGATTCCAGTTTTGGATAGTCTGGCGTGGTTTCGTTCCATTTCAAACAGCTGTTTGACGCTCGGCGTAACCTTGGCGCACTGCCATTCCAACATCCAATCCCAGAGCTTGAAGATTAATCAAGGGGACTGTAGTCCTAAACGATAGCTGGGTATTATGGGTAGTGTAGTGTCTTCGGCCATCCTGAACTCGAAATGCGTACATCTGTTTCCGGTTATTTTTATTTTGAAATTCAGTTCCTGACGGACGCCAAAAAAGCCAGAGATTATGGAATTAAACAAATAAATAAAAACAAGGATAATTGTGTGTTATTGGTGAGTAAATAACAGTGTGTTATTTTGAAAAGAATAACAACTTAGAAGGAAAAAAAGTTTTACAAATATACAGATTTCAGTATCCTGAGGCTCTCAGCCCCATTTATTTTCCTCACAGACGGCAACGAAAGTCAGAAATTATACGATTTAAAATAAAAGCAATAATTGTGGCTTGATATTGAGTAAGAACATGTTTTTATGAACCACACAGCTTCCGGTCTTCCTATAACACGTAATGTCGTGAGACTACCAATAGAAATACATTGCTTTTAAAATCGTGCTGTGCAACACGAAAAAAAGGGGAAAATCGTGTTGGTGAACACGAATCAATAGATTAAAAATCGTGTTGGTGAACACGAAATGCCGTGAGACTGGGTTGGAATACGACCCCCTTTGTCCTTAGAGCCTGACATCGGACAAGGAAACCCTCACAAAGAAATCGCCCAGGTACACTACAAAAACTCTAAATCTTGCCGAGTATATGTGTCTAATATCTAGTCAGAATATGTCTCTATAGTACACAGACATAATAACTTCAGAAGTGACACTGCAGTGAGATATAGGCTCTTGTTTTTAGACAATGCATCATCTTGTTGAGTCAAAACATCTTATTTCAGTTGTATCTCAGATGAAACACGTATTTTTGCTACATATTTATTGGAAAATCCACAAATAACATCAGAAAACAGAAAACGTTTGAGGATTTGCGGTTTATTTTGTAACACAACATTTCCTGATTCTGGTAAAATATAGTTCTAAATGAGTTCTCCAGCTAATTACAAGATCTGATTTATCTAAATATCAAAATGTTACTTTTTCTATTGGCAGATTTTTTGACTTATTTAAAGTGAAAACAGCTTGTTTTCGGAGCAGCAGTTGTTCCAGTGTAATGGGAGAAACCCCCAGTAATTGGGAACATTTTAGAAATCTTGGGGAGAACAACAGAGGAGGATCCCTCTCTCAGGACGGACAGACGTACAATATTACATTACATTACTTGTTAGACGCTTTTATCCAAAGCGACTTACATACTCAATACTGTGGACAATCCCCACAGGAGCAATTTGGGGTGAAGTGTCTCAGGGACACAACGACATGCTGACTGCAGTGGGGTTTGAACCTGTGCTCCCTGATCCCAACACCAACAGACTACTCCACTGCACCACACGCCTCCCATATTAAAAAGACAATACATTTACAACATAGTAGTCCAAATGCTGAAGAATGCATGTGTCTATAAATAATAATAAGAAGGATCCAGGTGGAGTTCAACAACCCTGTGACTTCAGGACGGTCCATTCCTCACATGTCATGTCCATGTGTCTCCATGAAAGGCCCTGCTGCTGGGTCTGTTTCAGCCCCTGCAGAATGTGGCCTCCCTGGGTCACATGGAGAGCTTTGTGAACGACGTAATGTATTAATACTGCGCTGCTGATTTACGAAGGCATGCTTCAGATGTTTGTACAGCGCGTTCTCATGAAGATACAGAGCTCTCACTCCTGGAGCTCCAAATGATCTTAATAAACATCACTACAACTGCTTTAACAACTCGTATTTAATTATTATCTACTTTAATTTGAATGTATTTCCATTTGTTAGGGATGGTCCATTTAAAATAGTTCAAATACAACCATTATTATTTTTTTGTTGCACATTTCCCCTTCAACTTTTGTATATTAATATTTCTAATTAATGTTATATTATTATTATTTTATTTGATGTTTTTATTGCACCGTTTTACTTTACATTGTTATTTTTAAATATCTATTTTCTATAATATGCATTATTATAATTAACATATTTTTTTAAGTAAAAAAAACAAATTTTGCCCGAATTTAAATAAATATTGAAATTCTGATCCTTTTACTTTAACTTCTCTATTAATGGAGATATCTTGTTTATTTTATGGCAGATTTTTCTTTTACTCTTTATAATGTGTAATATATATATTTTAAATGTTCTTTCAATATGTTGTGAAAAACTATTTCTAACCGATATAAATATTATATAATATATATATAATTTTGAATCTGAAATAAAGCAATTTAAGAGCTCTGAAAAAAATGATAATAGTAAAATACACCAATATTTCGTGTCACGTGATTTAGACCCCTAAGACGACCCGTGGTGGAAACACTGCTTTAATTAACGTGTGTGTGTGTGTGTGTGTGTGTGTGTGTGTGTGTGTGTGTGTGTGTGTGTGTGTGTGTGTGTGGACTAAATTGCATTATAATGTGAATAAAACATATTATTTCTGCAACATATTGCGTCAATTTGACCAATGCAATAAATGCTAAAAATAGCAGATGTTAACCACTCAAACAAAAGGTCTGGATATAGTGCCAGAGAGGAGGAAGAGGAGGAAGAGGAGGAAGAGGAGGAAGAAGAGGATGAAGAAGAGGAAGAGGGGGAAGAGGAGGAGGCTAATTTTAGCCCGTGGAGCAACGCGCTGCTCCGTGTGGGACAGGGTGAGATCAAAGGGATTCCATTCTGACTCTGTTGCCATGGAGATCATAATTCAGCTTGGATGTCTGTTTTAATTAGGAGGCAGGGACGCTAACGAAGGAATAGCATGAGGATGAAGGCATCATCATCATCATCATCATCATAAAGAAAAGCACCATTCATATGCACGTAATTATAGTATTCATCATAAATAATAATAATAACAATAATACATATAAAACATATAAAAAACATTCGAATAAACATACAAAATTAAAGTAAAAATGTAATAAAAGATTAAATAAAAAAAGTAATAATAATAATGGATTGATAACATAAAGTAGAATACAAATATTTAGCTAAATATATTTATATAAACATTATAAGTAAAATGTAAAATATGCAATAAAAGAGTAAATAAAATAGAGTAGAATAAATATAGGTAATACAAACATTATATATAAAAGTTTGAGTATACAAATAAAATAGGGAATCAGGACCCAAATGCAGAATAAATACAGTGGGAAATAAAACAAGATGTTGTGGTGACCACCTTTAATACACTGGGTCATAATTCACACACGGAACTGTGGGGTAGGGCTATTGTTCCCACACGGACATGTTTGTGTTTACTATATGTTGTGTGCCCTCCTGACTTCACTCTCTCTTCTTCCCGGACTGCAACCGGACAACATGTCCTTTGCGGCTCTTAAATAAAGTACCCTTTTACACCATCATTGCACCGCCTCTGACTCCCTATCTCTCGGCACTACATTGGTGACCCTGACACGTCTCGAGAAGTTTCCGGGACGGACCCGAACACGGCAGAGGAAACTCAGGTTTCTTTCTCGAAATGCCGGGGATTTTTGGAATCGTCCGTGGCTGCCACCGGCAC
>NW_011363993.1:0-2588 GCF_000735185.1 Notothenia coriiceps | reverse complement strand
TCTTGTCTCTTCTACATCAACATGTGTCCCCTCTTCTCCATGTCTCTTCTACATCAACATGTGTCCCCTCTTCTTCATGTCTGTTCTACATCAACATGTGTCCCCTCTTCTTCATGTCTCTTCTACATCAACATGTGTCCCCTCTTCTTCATGTCTCTTCTACATCAATATGTGTCCCCTCTGTGGAAAGAGACTCTGAAAGTTTCAGGAACAAAGATTCTCTCTCTTTTTGATCCATTTCTATAAAAACCTGTCTGAAAATGAGCTGATCAGATTTTGGCCACTTTATGATGTCATAACGATGTGTTGTCTTGTGTAACCCCCCCCCCCCCACGTTATCACCTGAATCTCCTCTAGAGCACCATTGAGTTCTTTGTAACCAAATCTCTCTCCTCCCTATTTTCATCTAAAGTAACAGACAGAGAGTCAGCACTTTGGAAACAGGGCTGAAACAGAGGGGGTTATGCGTAATGCTGCAATGATCTGTTTGGTGTTTCAGCCAATCAGAGACAGGCTCTGGATATATCTGAGACCTGTGATATATTGATGAGAAACAGGATAACAGGGGACCTTTAAACCCTGCAGTTTCTCACAATGCTCTGGTCGTTGTCGTAGTCAATCCGCAGCGTCTTCATGGCGCTGATCAGCGCCTTGACGGCCGTGATGATGTTCTGATGCACGAGGCGAGTGAAGCCTTTCCTGTCAGCTTCACTGTATCCGGCGCCATGGAGGATCCTCATCTGCTTGATGAAAGTGCTCTTCCCACTTTCACCAGTCCCTAGGCAAATGAGATGAATGAGACCGAAAGGATGAGAAATGGAATCAGATCAAAGCGACGCCAGAAATAGGACAAACACTTAAAAATAAAATCAGCCAAACATCAATCAGCTGTAGCTCAACAGGATTTCGGCAACAAAAACAACAAGTCAATTTATTAACAATGGAAGAATACTTTTAGATGTTCAAGTTTCAGAGGTTTTTTATATATTTACCCCCGAGGCTATAGAGGTGAGTGGGTGCATTTATACTTCAAGTGTGTGCATCTGCCAACCTTTCATTTGTTTCTATAAAACACTCCAAAACTAATCTTATTATTACTCAGTTGGATATAAGAGCAAATAGGTGTAATTTAAATGTATTTGCACTTACATCCATGGCAAATCATACAAACATCAGACAATAAAAACCTACATAAAAAAGACAAAACATAAATGAATAAAAAGGAACTCTTGGGTTGGGTTTGATCCGTGCAAGTTAATCAGCCACTACATGCCCTTGAGTGGAACAGTAAAACACCTGCTTGGTAATTCCTCTGGATGAGAGAGTCAAAGCAAACAAAATGCCTAAAAACGTTAACCATTAGTCAGACCTTTACCGGGGGGAAATCCAACCTCCAAACTCGAGCTGAAGTTTAAATTAGCGCTGACCTTTAAACAAAGTCATTCATGTGTAATGCATTGTTTTCAACATAACCAAAGTGGGCTGTTTTGATAGTTAAAAATCAGGCCGTCTGTGAAGCTTAATTTAATAAGACGGCTGTATACTCATCATCGTAGCTGTCCAATAAAATGATTATCTTTTAATGTCCGATACGATATTTTTTCCTGAAATGTCCTGAAACAGTAACTTCATAATTTTGATTGCTGGCAGCTCATTTAACAACTATTAATGTTACTAGTTTGTTGTCTGCTCTTGTGCTTAGTGAATACTAAAGAAGACCATTGTCTCTGTGTTAGCTGATTATTTTGTAGAATTCTGTTGAGTACAATTGCGTGAGTGTGAGGGTATTCAAATTAACTGGTCAGTAAGTCAGAGATGTGCAACTATATTTAACTTTTTGTTTTAAATTATTTTTTTATAAATGATCATGGGAAGTGCCCTTTTTCTCACTTGAGCACCCGCCCCCCAAAAGTGTCTGTGCACATCCCTGGTTAGGGTTGATCTAGCATGACCCTTTACAGCTATGTGAGGAATGCAGAAGGAACCGGTAACTACTTCAAAAAAACAACAACAATCCATTCAAAACCACATACCAAAGCCTTGCTATCTATTGATCCAGATACTTTTGTATTTGTCAGCTCAAGCCAACAATGACTTGCAGTTTAATTATACAGTTAACGTTAAATCTGATTCCTTCCTTTTCTTTAAAATATGTGACGTAGATATATAGATATTATGATGGTGTTTTTATTATATGTGCACCATATTTAGATAGAGAGAGAGAGAGAGAGAGAGAGAGAGAGAGAGAGAGAGAGAGAGAGAGATGGATAGATAGATAGATAGATAGATAGATAGATAGATAGATAGATAGATAGATAGATAGATAGATAGATAGATAGATAGATAGATACTTTATTGATCCCAATTTGGGAAATGTTTGCGTTGCAGCAGCATAAAAAACAAGGCAATGTACATAAAATAAATTAAGACANGAGAGAGAGAGAGAGAGAGAGAGAGATGGATAGATAGATAGATAGATAGATAGATAGATAGATAGATAGATAGATAGATAGATAGATAGATAGATAGATAGATACTTTATTGATCCCAATTTGGGAAATGTTTGCGTTGCAGCAGCATAAAAAACA
>NW_011363992.1:0-244 GCF_000735185.1 Notothenia coriiceps | reverse complement strand
TTGTCCAGAAGGAGAGCATGGACTTAATCTTCAAGTCAAGGTAAGACTTTGTAATGAAAATGGGATTTTACTAAGAGAGAACAATCCAATATTTAGATTTTGGGTATCCTTTTGTTGAACGGTCTGTTTAAAATGAATCGAAGCATCAGACTAAAAAAGCTTTTGAAAATAACCGAATATTTCGATTAAGGTCAAAATATAATATTTGTAAATCTGACTCTGAAAGAGTCAGTGCCTCACCAGC
>NW_011363991.1:0-315 GCF_000735185.1 Notothenia coriiceps | reverse complement strand
CCTTACTATGGCATTTGCCATTTGATTAACGTACAGGAAAGCCAGTCTGAGTTGTATTGTGCCATACGGGTTCATGCAGTTAAGAGGAGGCCTCACCTCCTCATCTGAAGCGCAAATGTGGCGCACTATTATGCGGCGCACTATTATGCGGCGCAATTAGTGTAAGCGCCGTTTAGTCCCCCGCTCGCGACACAGATTGGGCAGGGGCGGCCCTGTAGGCAGATCTTTTGGGCTTGGACATTTTAAAAGTAGCTCCCGAGCTGAAAAAGTGTGGGCACCCCTGATGTAGGGGGTAGTGTGTAGGTGTAGGTGTAG
>NW_011363990.1:4704-14509 GCF_000735185.1 Notothenia coriiceps | reverse complement strand
ACATATGAATTATACTCTTATGTATTTAGATAGTATAAGAAATGTGCAGAATGACAGTTTAATGGTGGAGGTATAAACACATATTGATAGATGTCTTGTAATGCACTGTTGAGGAAACTACGACCCAAGTTTTTCATTCATTGCATAACTACACTGTAGTATATGATATGTCGATAAACCTTAGAAAATCTTGAAAGGGATGTGCAAAATAGCCATTACAGTTTTTAATTAACGAGTAACGAATATACTTTATAGGGATCTGCAGATAAATGTTTAGTCTTCTCAAGCACCAACTATCAAATATCTCGCCTGATTGTTGGCATTTGACAATCACCTTTCCCTGAATTTTACTCAGGTGTGAGTCTGATTTAAGGGTTGCTTATATTTCACATCATTAATCAGAATCTGCAATGTAACTAAAATAAATGTAGTGGAGTAAAAATACCAGGTTAACCTCTGAATTGTAGTGGAGTAGAATTACAAAAAAACAATGAGCTGTCATGTGGGTACATTAAAGCTGCCCATTATGGACACAAGCAATTTTCACCCATTCATGAATTATATGTTTTAAATTTGATAACACCAATGTGTTTTTTATCCCCTAAACCTCCAGGGATGTACATAGTTTAATACTGGCAACTTCTAACTGTGGGAAAACGTATTTTAAAACTACAATTCCCAGTAGAGACGTGCCATAGAACATGTAGCGAAACACAATAGAGTGGCGAAGTCCCTCCCCTTCCGGTGGACCTCCATGGGACCTTATTTCGGAAAAAATTATGTATTGAAGTCAATGGAGAGAGAAAGATTATCTTTCGATCCCGTTTGAATTGTGCCACGAATTACCTATGATGTTTGTCAATTTAAAAGATCATTTTGCCATTCAAAAAAATAAAATGTCGTAAAACTGTGAAGTAACACATTTTTTTGTGTGAAACAGTCTATAGATGATAGTAACACCTACGTCACTTCCGGGCAAAAAGTATGGCCCCGCCCACTTTTGGGGGAAAACAACGCTGTCATATACTACCAAAAGAAATACATTGCTTGTAAAATCGTTCTGTGTGACACGAAAAAAAGGGGAAAATTGTGTTGGTGAACACGAATCAATAGATTAAATATCGTGACTATAACACGATATGTCGTTAGACTGGGTTGTGTAGGCGCACCCTCCCAATATATATTTTACTTAATTTTGTTATGTTGTTTTGAGTGATAGAGGATTACGTGTTAGGGATCAATCCGTTCAGTTATTATAATAATGGCATATGAATCTGCATAATGCTAAATGAAGAGATAAACAAGTTGAGCACATAGGAACGTACTGCAGGGAGAGATCACCTCAATGTTAGTTGGTGTGTCCACGTGTCTCTGCAACATTAACATAATCCACAGCATAATCCAGAGGCGGCAGCACGGGCCTCTCCACTAAGCAGATAACGAGCGCAAGACACCACTCCTTATGGGAATAAAACTCAGCTAAATGAGATGGAACCAGGCTTATTATGTGATAAATAGGATTTTCCAAGTTAGAATTCTGTGGCATGTTATTTTTTTTCAGTTCTGATGACTAAAGCAGTCATATTATTTCTCCCCTCTCGCAGCAGGGAGAACGTTTTCAGTGTCTATCCAAAAAAAAAAAGACAGGCTAATTGCATGTCAATAATTCAATGCTTAATTTTAATGACCAGGGGAGTTCATTTATTCCCCCTGTCTAGGCTGCCTGATGATGTGATTAATAGGAATGAAAGATAAAGCTTGTAGAGGGGAGAGTGGAAAAGGCAAGTGGATAGATAATGTAAGGATATTCTATTCTCTTCCTTCCTCCACCCTTCCCAGGTGGCAGAAAGGTCTCGCAGACTCCTGAGTCGACAGTTTGGAGGAACGTGTGGGCTGCCGGGGCACATACCGAACAGGAGAAGGAAGTTGAGGTGGAGGAGGGACGGTGAGGGAGTCTGTGGGTGTTTCTCAATATCGAGTACGCTTGCTTGGTAGCACATGCCTTCCGAGCGTCTTGCTTCATTTTCCGCCACAGATTTGGGGAAATTGGTCCGTGCGCAAAGCATTGTGGGGATTTTAAGACCGCGGAGTCTAAACATGTGCAGCCTCGAAATTTCTCCAAACGAAGTATGCCGGGCTCGGTAGAATTCCAAGTATGCTGGACATTGGAACAGTACTTCGGTGGCACTCGATGACGTAGTATGCTTGAAATAGTGGCTCTGGAGCAGCTTTACTCAAGATTGAGAAACACCCAGAGTCTGTGGGTGGACTTGATGTCTCTAATAGCAGCCAGCCAGGAAATTCTCATGAAAAAATACTCATATTAGCACTTGATCACGATCCAAAACTAGCTACTTATGATTTGGAAACACCCATAGACATTCCAGATGGCCCGACAAGGCGTGGGAAGAAATCATCCTAAGTGTTGTTTGGTGATGATCAGAAAATCCAAAATTGATCTTGCATAATCCAGAGCAGGATACAACCTTTGTTTGTGCCAAACGCTGAAGGTATTAAAGGCACATTATTTTGAATTGAGAAGTAAAGGTTTAGATGTGGAAGAAACCCCCCTTCAGGTTTCTTACCCACCAGGATTGGAAGAAGATGAAGGCACCACAAACCACTCCTTACAATGGAAGCACTTCCTCCAGGTCTAATGGCCTCTGAGCCGCAGCTTTTGTCCCCTGATTAGCCACCCTATTCAGGACTCAGCCCCCTAATTGCGTAGCCTGTTTAGCTACCCAGCATTACAGTAGAATTAATGAGACACAATTACTGCACCCAAGAAATCTCCCATCCCAGCGACCACTCCGATCTGCAGAAGGACCTCGCTGGATAAAACCTCCTTGAGTCTAGAATTCTACCTACTGTCAAAAAAAAAGAAAATGTGGAGCAAGGTTTTTACCCCCCTCACAGGAGAAAAAATACATGTATTTATTCGAAGCTATCTCATAATTAGGCCCTAGAGTGAATGAGTGAGTGAGGGTGAACAAGGGAGGAGATGGGAGAAATAGGAGAGAGGTGGGGGTGGGAGAGAAAGCGGCATTCAATAGCCAAAAGGCCCACGGATACAAAAGGCAGAAGAATGACAGGCACAAGAGTGAAACCTGCAAGGAGAAATTAGAAGGAGGGAGATGGAGAAGATAAATGGGGGGGGAGGGGAGCGGGAGATGGGGAGTCAGACACAGATTCAAACCTAGAGTTTAGCCAATGATAACATTGCATCACTGTGGCTTTGTGTGGAAGTATGGACGCAGGCTTGTAGTGAGCAACATCCAGTCTAATGGTCCACGGTGACACTTTGAAGAAAGTTCGAGATGAGCTCTGGAGTCCCGACCATGTGGGAGTGTCGTTGCTCGAAGTCAACACAGGACCTGTAGGCACATTCAAGGGATCTTTCAAGAGTCCTCTAACACTTTAAACCCAACACACACTGGGGGAAATTTATGCCCCTTTCACACCAATGCGGTTCCCGTTCTAGTTCCGTGCTTGTGCTCTTCTTGTTCGGAACCGTTTTTTATTTTCAGCCCCCGTTCTGTTCACACCGCCCAGAGCCCAACTGGTGCTGCCGCGGCTGCGTCATGACTTCACCGTTTACATCTGATGATTTTTTTCCCCCAACGGCGCTCACAACAACAACAATGGGGGACTGTGTTGGGTTGATGATCGTGTTGCTTTTAATCATACGAAGCCAGATTAAATTAAATAACTACTTCTCAACCCTTATACTTTTCTCCAGAGTGCCGTGGTTCATTGTTTATTAATGTGTTTCAGCGGCATTTACTGACCACTGCAGTGCTGCCCGCTGTTTGGCATCACAACGCTGTTATGAAAGTTTCTTTGGTATAAAATGGGTGATGTTAGCATAGCAACCAAAGTTAAACTGACTATGTCTACTTGTTGCTATCCTATTGTGGCATAAGCCGTTTTCTACAGGCACATTTTACCGGCGTATTTTTCATTATGATTCTACTTGTGATAGTCGGACATGACAACCTGTGCAGCCCATGTATTGATTCCATTCGATGGTTGCTATAATACAAAACAAATGCTCTCCACAATGATCAATAACAGCGAACGGATGGTCAAAGTATGGTACAAATAAACAGAATCACACGAAGCCTGGTTAATGTTGCCTGACTTTATAAAGTGTGTGGTTGCGTTCTAGTCACTTTGCACAGCGCTACTGCTTGTTACAACTTTTATTTGCCGTACTCACCATAAACTGTTGCTCAGGTTGATCCCGCCCCTGCCCCAGCCTCCGCCTCCGACGTAAGCGGTTCTTGCTTCTAGACCAAAACATTTTTGGAGCTTGGTAAGAACCGATTTTCGGGGAAAAGATCCGGCTCCGCTGCGGTGTGAACAGGAAAAAAACGTGCTCATCAGGCTCTAGCTCCGAACCGGCCCTGGAACCGCGTTGGTGTGAAAGGGGCATTTGAAGCAGTCTGGATATCCTTTTGCTATTTTAGCTGAGTTACAATTTTCGGTCCATTCCTCATCGTTTTTTTGTTCAACAACCTTGTTAGTCTACCAAATCATTACATTTACACCCATGTTTGCCTATGCTACAATTGACTAACAAGTTGAGCATTATTTGAGCATAAAGAGTATACTCCATTTGACTCAACCTAACTATTTAAGGCAAACTTTTTCCAATACTTCTTAGGGCCTTAGTCAAGCGTACTGGCAGGAGTATTCCAAATACCCAACACTTGTGCCTTTTGGGGTAAAAGGAAACAGTAAAAAAGCACATAAATACAAGGAGAACATGCTTTTAGAAGTCCCAAAGACCCTACGTTTGCCCCGGTGGTGTTTGAGCCCAGGACCTGCTTCTATGAGACAGCAGTGCTAGCCACTGTCATCAGCTCTGTAAATATAACTATCTGCTTAAGCTATTCAATCCCTGAACAAGAGTGGACCAGTAAGGTAGATGAGATAAGGTTGAAAAGTTCCTGCTGCAATGGCCGTCTCAGTCACTTATCACATTCCGTCTGCCACACTTTGCTGAAGAGTTACTAATCAAACACAAAGCATATTGATTCCTCGCAGAGTCGACAGGTCCACAAATGCAGTTTGGAGTGAACGAGTGTGGGAAGAGCTTTTCCAGTCCTCTTATGTTGGTTTGTAAGTTCTGAATTTGCCCAAGATTAGCTTCCATAAAGAGGATTACTACTTTTCTATGGAATATTT
Source organism: Notothenia coriiceps (assembly GCF_000735185.1). Lineage (NCBI taxonomy): Eukaryota > Metazoa > Chordata > Actinopteri > Perciformes > Nototheniidae > Notothenia > Notothenia coriiceps. The sequence goes on along the minus strand of NW_011363990.1, from coordinate 9,319 downwards.
TCAACACTGGTGTAGTCATTTCAGGCATGTTCCATGGGGCTTTCAGAGCATTATGTTTACTCACCTGTCAGTCTGTTTTCCCTTTTCTTTCACTGATTGAAACAACCCACACACCTCACCCGCCCTGATCACTCACTGTGGTTGGGTCTGGTGGCGTTGACTGTGCAAAGGCTAGTACATTAGCCTCAGTGTTATCTGCTCTGGGAGCCTGCCTGTCTCAGGCCTGCTCAGAGTGGTTTACCTGAATAGCCTTTGTTTCTCCGTGACCCCCCTTAGAGCAGGTCGCAGCCTGAAGCCATTCCACCCTGGATCTGGCCCTCCTCAGGTTTCCCCGCTCTCAGAAAAATTTAAAAAGAGAATAGGAGGAGGGAGAGGAAGAGCGACAGAGAGATGTAAAAAGAGAGGTCAGAGGCTCAGGTGAGCTTAGCGTGTTGCCTGTCAATCAGACATCATACGGCGTAGCCCAAGGGAGGGTCTCCACTCCAGTGCAGTGCCCCTTCTCCTCAACCTCTGGTGCTCTTTTCACCTTTAGACGTCTTTCCCGGCACATTCAAAAATACATCCAGAGTTGTACTGTGTCCCATTTTTTTGTTTTCAAATTTGTTGAATTTATTCAGGGGGTATTCATTACCGTTTTCATTCAGATGTTATTTTGAGTTGCGCTACGTGGCCTAAAACTACCCTTAACACCCATCTGAAGTGTTATACCAGACTTTTTCCATATAGTATTCAATGACAATATCAGTCCCTGCTTTGTTGGCTTTGGCAATGGCTGTATGGCAAATATAGGACGGAAAAATTGCACAGGTTTAACCCTAAGAACAGCAGGAAATGCTAACTAACAAGTCGCACAAACCAAGCTGTGAGGCAATACTACTTTAAGCTTAAAGGCTCAATAATAATGTGGTCACAACCCTAAAGTTTATCCTCACTGATTGCACAATTAGTTTAGCAGCCTACTAAGCACACTGGCATCGTCTGAAGATTCCCATTTTAATGGTGTCATTGGCTGATAAAGACGTCCTCAGTCTACATGGGGGGAGATAACATCACCAGCTGGAGAGTCGAAGCATTATTACGCTGTGCCTTACCAGGGAAAATAAAACAAAGTGCCCTGAAAGGAGCCCAGCCAAGCCTGCTAACCTCATTCCGGCAACAAGGTGATTTAGGCTCCGTTTACACGGAAACGAAAACGGATAGAATACGATATCAAGAAAGTCGGAATCGGCTCAATAAACCTGTCCGTCCAGCATGGTTGCCTGGTTGCCCTTCTGTTTATTCTCCGCGTTGGATTCAGCGGTGATGCAGGGGTGAGCAGCAGAGGTGGGGAGAGGCAGGGCTCTGGCTGTTTCAGCGGCCTCTGTTTCTCTTTTTTTACCTCCCCGAGGCGAGCGTGTGCTCCTGCTGTAAAAGGCAGGTGCACCGCACCCACCCACCCGAGCAGGACGTTCTCCCCCGGTAGTCCACCAGCAGATGAAAAACACCCACCTCTCCGCCTCTTCCAAGGGACGAGGAAACCGTGTGGGGGGGCCTGCTGGAGGCTCCTGCTGGGTGCACTATCCTGCGAGATACCGGGACCTGGCTCGAAACACTCAGAACACTGTTGTTGTTGTTGTTGGCGAAACACATCAGCAATGCCGTTTGACCCCCAAGAGCGTTCCGTCCGCAGATCTACCCACCTTGGGACCCATTAGCGTTTGAGGGCTTCGTTTCCGCAGTTCCGTTACGGCCGCGTGTGAACGAACCGTCCATACGATAGAAGAGAACTGTAGTGGATACAACCCGTTCCGTCTCCGTGTAAACGGAACCTAAGTGTTATCTCTGAGTCTAAATATTGTATGTTGATTTCCAGAGCTTACCATTGGACTATTTCTACATTCAGACGATTCAGACACATTAGTGTTGAAAATAAGAAATGTGCTCTCACTACCGCCCCAATTATACAATATGTTAGCTATCACTACATGAGGACTTTATAGTAACCAGATAACCACAATGCATGCACCGGTACACACACTTATTAAGCTAAATAATAAAACTTTTTATTTTTTGTAAACCCTGGTCAAGAAACAATATGATTTGCAGGTGCAGCTGCCTGTCAGTACAGTTAAAAACTTCTCACTATTCCCATAAGTTCACTAACTCCTATAGCTGTTCAATAGCCATTTTTAGCCACACCGCTAGCATGGGAAGGCAAAATTAGTCTAAAGGCTAACTGCTGAATGAGTTAGCATTTTGGCACTTCTGGTTTGCTCAGTCAATAATATATAAATGAGTTTTTGGTTAGAAAGTTAACATATCTCTTAAAAATAGCTGTTGTTAACAAGTGACTAATTTAAACTATTGAACATCATGAAGCCGAACACAAGTCTGCCTTTAGCTTAGTTCAGTCAGACATTACATTACATGTTACTTTTCTCTTTGATATGTTTATTAGAAGCAGCATATGATTTGAGTTTGGCGTCTAGACTCGGGCCTCATCACTACACAGATTTACAAAGAGCGATGATTAGATAACCCTCCCCCCGAGCCTACAGGTGGATGCTGGGGTTGAAGCTGGGGTGGTGGTAGGGCAGGCGAGCAGCAGCAACGTGGAGGTAGGCAGCATAAACAGAGCGGCAGGTTTAGGAGAATATGTTTGGTTTGTTGTAAGAGGGACAAGGACCATCACGTGTAAATGTATCATTGTTGCTCGAGTAGACTGCCTGAACCAGCATGCGGGTTTCGCCCCATTTAAGCTAAGTTCATTTATAGCCTTATGTTAGTTATTTTTTTCTGGCTGTTGCATTTACAACTTAAAGGAAGGCTCTAGTCATTAGATAGTTAATAAAAACTTCAGTATTTAGTGAAACATTATGTTTAAACCATACCCTGAAGAAATCAGCGATATTCCCCGGTAAATAATGATTTTATAGCTCTTTTTTATCAAAACCTGTATATTCCGTCAGGCAGCTGCCATTTTGGCCATTTTCAGTAGTCACATGATTCGAAAAACTAGGTCGTGACGTCATCTATGTGTTCACTTTGTAAACACGACAGCTCATTCGACGAAAACATGGCGGAGTATTTGAGTTCGGACTCGTCAGCCGAGGAAGAAGTTTTGAGCAATGTGGAGAGATTGGATGGGGGAATTCAGCCATACAGGTTCGAGCCAAGTGGCCAGAACCGTCAGGAATCCAGGGACAGTGACGATAAGGATGAACAGCACGGTGATCTTGCTGGAGACGATCCCTTTACTCGTGCAATTGATTTCGGGTAGGGAGACCTGTACATGATTGGTGTACTTGCGATCGGTGAGTAGCCATGGACAATTCTCTTATGAACATATGTTGTCATGAGCTTGAAGAGCTTGAAAATAAACTGTTCACAGACGACTTGGATTGCACACAGGGGAATCCCCCTCTCTCTCCCTCTCCTGAAGCCTGTCAGTATCTCACGCAGCTCACTGATCCAGTAATGAGTGACCCGACAGTGAATAATAAATATATTTATAACTAGTTTAGCTTGTTCCAGAGGTAGATAAAATAGCGAAGTGTAGGTCTAACTCTTGTGTGTTTTGCTCCGCTCACCGAAGCACACGTTGCATTTCGCTATTTTACTGTCTTTTTCGGACACCTTCAAATAATGCCACTGCATCCCCATTAAGTAATGGTTGATTAATAAATCCCATTTTATGTTTCATCATACTCTCAGAGTAGTCGTCCGGAAACTTGAAATGTTCGCTGCATACATGCGCCTGTGGATCTTTCGGTTCGGGCCGAGCACATTTCGCTAGCCACTGCCTCCGAAAGTACTTCCCCGTTGGCAATAGATGGAACCGAGCATTCTGTGGATTGTTCCTATCAGAATTGTGGCAATGTTTCGCGATACAATGAGGTGTAGTGCCGTGAAAAGGGAGTCGGAGGCGGTGTATTAAGAATGGACTTCCACACTTTATTATTCATTAAACACTCAGAGGTTAATACATGAACTGCTCTCATTGACAAGCTAGCAGGAATCAGCGCCATATAGATAGAAGAGTTACGACAGCGGAAGTCCAAAAACGGTTATCGTCACATGGTTCATGTAGACGAGGATCGTTCCCCGGAAGTTCATGGCGGGCAATGTGAATGCATTGATAACAGGAGATAGAACTACGATTTTTTGGAATTATTAGTGAATAAAGGTTTTGATTTGCAATATTTATACAACAAATCGATATAGTGGACAGCCGGAGGGACAGGAAAGACTTTCGGTATTTCTACCTGGTAATCCAGGTAAATCTATTGAACAACCAGGAGTTAATGGTACCCTAAATGACTTTGATGGTACCTTAAATTCCTTTTACCATCTTTACTTAAGATTAAGAGCTTAAAACTTCGGTAAGTAAAATCTAGGGGAGGGAGATTTTATATAGTTATTTTGTAATCTTTCACTACAGGACCTGATGTATGGTTCAATTCTTCCATTATAACCAAAATTTCCTTAAGTTTTTCGATATTTATTTGTCGTTGCCCGGAGAAATTGGTTCCGTGACAATTCGGATTTTACATTTGGATCAACAAGTGGTGATAGATATAATAGTTAATTATAAATCGTTTAGATAAAATAAAAATTTTTGTATAACTACAATTTT
>NW_011363990.1:0-4679 GCF_000735185.1 Notothenia coriiceps | reverse complement strand
GTAATTAATCAGCTTAAAATCACTGATAACGTCATCGGATTAAAAAAAAAAAAAAGACTGGCAGAGACTGGTCTGTTTTATAGGATGATCATTTTTTTTAAATGCGTGTCATTTGGATTCCCTCCCTTTAAATATCCTTCAAACACATACTTATGTATGGGTTTTTGAAGGGTTTTCTTAAAGTTATTTTTAATGCACAATGTGAGCTCTTTAGTCATCATAGCATTCACAACACTAACCCTTTCCCAGATCTCTTTGTGCACCAACCATTTGTTCTTCCCTAAAACTACTCAAATTGAATAAGAATACAGTTTTTTTCCTTATTATTACTAAAAACAATAACTCTCCAACTTAATCCAAACATACATTTTGTTTCTTTGCAAGAGAACTCCACAGGGTCTCTTTTATCTGACTATTACAATGTAACTATAGCTGCAAAACAATGGTGCGAGAATTATAAAGTAGCATAAAATGGATGAACAAAAAGTAGAAGTACCTCAAAATCGCACTTACTGTATACTTTGTTTTTTCCATCACTGATTTTTGGATTGACGGCTGTTGATATTGATGATTAGTGAGGCATACATATAACATTCTGTACTTTTCAACAGCAACAGTTTAATTTAGGAGTTGTAGTTTAGAAAACCAAGGAAAAAAGTAATTTTGAACAATTTTTGAACGCATCTCTCCGGGGCTCAGTGTTGTCTTAATCAACATCTAACATCTGGACTCCTTGCTCTCGTTACCTTTCACAACGTTTTTTGCAGTCATATGTTCTCGAGATATCACCTTTTATTTATCCAATGAAAACATTTCGGTGCAGAGTATAATGTGTCCTAGTATGGGTCATTTGAGCTGTAATTAAATTGTGTAGTAGGCGCTGGGAAAACAGTTACATCTGTCAGAATGATGTTGTAAATAAGCACATGGAAATGACGTTCTTCTGGGTTTAGTAGGGACAGTTCCATGAGGAAATGAATGAATTACGGTAAGCATATCATCCTAATTGAATTTGTGATATTTCCCCGGAGTCTCTAATTTGCCTCTATTCCTCCCACAATAACAAACAATAATACACACAAGCAAAGACATCTTCTGTCCTCACCACCGTTCTCTCTCTGATGATCTCAAAATGTGCCTTTTCTCTTTCCTGTTGTGTGTTATATATGTTTTTGTGCAAGTAAATAGTCTGTAAAGGCTCAAATTGGACTCCTTTATTACTTCTGTAACATCACTGTGACATCACTATGTAACAGTCGCGCTTCTATTGGCTAGTACTCTAAAACATTGTACTTAATAGGCTAAGAGGCGGGACATCTATGGTTGACCAATCACAACAGAGCCGGCCAGCTAACCAATCAGAGCAGACTGGGCTCTGGTTTCAGACAGCGAAAAATGAAGAGCTTTTTGAACATTAAATCGTGTCACAGTAGACTCACAAAATTCAAATAGGAACTTAACATTTGCATAATATGGCCCCTTTAAATAGATGCAATATCAGCAAAAAAAAGCCTTTTAATTATGCATAACTTTGTTACACTGTATTTGTATGGAGAATTATTAATGATGCAAAGGGGAAGGTACAATTAACTTTTTTATTCATTGTTTTACAAGTTTATCAAGTACCAGAGGAGTGGCTAGGATATAAGGATACTGAATGCACCATTGGGTGATTGGAAATTGTAACCACACATTGTAAGAAGTTTCCTTAAATACTGAGGATAATAATTGTCTTGTCCTAAATAGTGGCTATGTCCCCGATGATAGTTCTATGTTTTTCTGCAACAAACGCTACTATAAAAAATAGTTTTTGAAATGATACAGTGAAAAATGTCTTCAGTTCACCAGCAGCACACTTTGCTCTTGTTTTAAAATGTGTAATCCAGGGGTGTCCAAACTTTTTCACTGAGGGCCACATACAGAAAAATATACGAAAGGCTGGGCCACTGAAGTGAGGTGAGGTCTACTGCCTCATAAGTTAAGTTTTAAGTCAGCAAAATAAATCAAATGTGGGTAAATTATGCTTAATACTTGAACATGCGTTTAAGAACAACAACAGCCTACATCACAGCTCTCCATAGGGTTCCATTCCAGCCTCAGATGGATTAGCATAAGAGGAAATAGGAAGGGTTTATTTCAAGCTTGTTATGAAAATAAGTTATTGGGCTTTTTTCTTATCTACTTAGATTTTATAGAACATTTTTTCAACTTGAATTGACTGAATTTGTTTGAAAAGTGGGCTTCCTAAAACCTGAATACTGTGAAATATCTGTTTTTATCTATATTTAAGAAGTACAATACAAGAAAAGCACAAGTTTCATCTGTGGCCATACTCCATTATGCTTTTTGTGTAATACACCACGTCCCCTCTGGAAAGAGTCTTTGTACCAAAGTTTAATCATCAACAAGTTACAAACCACTTTCACTCTGAGATGAACTTTGAAACTTGGTTATAATATGAAACCCCGAGCAATTAAAGGATACGTGTACAGTAAGCCACAATGAGATTTCCACAGAACAAAAATCACTCCCATGAATGGTTTATGAATATAATAATTACAAAGCTGCATACATTGTTCATCCATCCAATTTTTTTTTGTGTGTTTAATGAGCATTTAACATGTGCTATACATCCTCTTTATCTTTGAGAGGGTCCGCTTTCTTTTCTCCCTATCAATCAGATTCGTTGCACTGTGGCAGCTGTTGCCCATTAGGAGCTTTGTCTGATATAGGAAATATAAAAATGTGTTCATAATCAACCTCACACGTTCGAGAAGCACTTTATGAACCTATACTGCCATCTCCTGGAACAGCTAGTCTAATCTCTTGTCAAACATTATAACAATGTTTTCATGATGTTTTCCTCAGTGGTTTTGTGCTATACCCTTAATCAGCAATGTCATCTACAAGGGCTTTTATTTGCGCTTATTTCTCAGCTTTCTTGCACATATTACGCTAACTTCATAATATAGTGTATGGAGCAAGTAAAAGTAAAAGTCCTGCATTTAAAATCCTAAATACAGCAGTATTGTCAGGAATATGTACTAAAAATGTAAAGTAAAAAAAAACACTCTACAGTAATATTGCTTGTTTATATTAATTTGAATGGTTATAATAGAGGAAAGCACATTCAACGTTCTGCAACACCACATGTCAAATAGTGTACAATATTACCTTTCTGGGCAGCTGTATGTATCTGTGTATAATGTATGCCCGGTTGGAAATAGTCTATGAATTCCTGGGTGCATATGTCTCTGCAAAGCTATATACTGCACACCCTGTTCTGAGGCCCCTGTAGGTTCATCAGTGGAGAGGGTGTGTCTGTGCTGCACTTACTGCATTGATTGCAGTAACTCAGGACACCTGGGTTTGGTGTCCTGCAGTTCTTTAAAGCCTCTCTGCTCCTCTCTCTTCGTTCTCTGCTTTCTCCTGCAGGCACCCGGCTCTGATGAGCATACCCAGTGTTTATGTGACTTGTTGGTGCAAATAAACACCTTTTTCTACCCGTGAATGTGTTGTGTCTCCTCTTTGTTGCGGCCTTCTGAGCCAGGTCGCGACAAAATGTTTAAAAGACTCAAATGTATAATTATAAATACTGTGTTTTATTTTGAAAGTCAAGGGTTGAAGTTGGGAGGAAGTGAAGGCGGGGAAGGGAGTGTGCATCAGAGTGGTGGTTTGACTGACAAACGCTCTCAAGCATCACATCAGGCCTGCAACGTGAGGGGTTTTATTTCATTTTATTTACCGGCTTGTGTGTGTGTGTGTTGAGTGAGTGTGGGCCCACTGAGTTGAAATTGTATTCAAAGGTGACCTTATAATATTTTGATATGATTAATCAGACATTATTGAAGGTACATTCTGACTGTGTATTTCCTGTTTGTTCACAAGTATACAGTAAAATAATTGAGATCTCTATTTCTAAAACTGATTCCAGTGTGATATTTGGTGATTTATATCAATAGAGGTATTTAAACTAATGTGTTTTAAGGTAAGTGTCATTGTGCTCAACACATTTAAATATATATTTCTTTTATATGTCACTCAGCTAAATTGTTCAGTGTGTATATGTTATAGTAGAGTAGACATAATCTAATAATAGCAAAGTTATAGTGCCTAAAGGTGCTTAAAGGGACTCAAGATAACACAAAGGGTACATTGGTAAAATATAAACAAGATCATTTAAGAGAAATAAGACAACATTACCTTATGTATTCCTCATTGTAAATTAGATTTATTGAGTTAACAAACTCAGAAGTTCGTTAACTCAGCGTCTCGCTGCGGGAAACACACTTTGTCAGCGCTGTCATCTGCCGGTGCGTTAAGACCACCTCAGTGTCGGATTTTGGAAACTTGCTTTTTGAGTTGTGTCATGGCAGTTAGGGTATAAGGGACAAACCAGGGGACTTTACTTCCTCTTGATACCGTCGGTTATTTACAAAAAACACCTAAATATAGCCTAGTTGTTGTTATTGTGCTTCTGTCTTTCTGTTTCTTTTCATCTGTAAACTCCCTCAACGGGGCCGCTCGCTCTCTTTTCTTGATCGCCCTCTCACGGGTGAACAGTTCAATATCCCGCTTCATTGTAGGATTTCTGCCATGTCTCTAACACTTTAGTTTGACCATCTCTGTTACTAAGTTATGGAATACTAAATAAACATTTATATAGATACCTTACTGTT
>NW_011363989.1:0-3790 GCF_000735185.1 Notothenia coriiceps | reverse complement strand
AATTTTTAATGACAATCAAACATGTGGGAAGAGGGGGGGCGGCGCCCCTAGCGCCCCTATGGGCCGGCCGCCACTGGCTCTAGTTAATAGACAACATCATTTCATACATAATATTATTAATGGCTTTATTTTGAAATTCAGTTCCTGATGGACGGCAAAAAAGCCTGTCATTATATAATCAAACAAATAAATAAAAACAAGGATAATTGTGTGTTATTCTTGAGTAAATAACAGTGTTCTATTTAGAAAAGAATAACAAATTAGAAGGAAAAAAATATTTAAAAATACATACTTAGTATTCTGAGCCCGATTTATTTTCCTCACGGGCGGCAAAAAAAGTCAGACATTATACAATTTAAAATAAAAACAATAATCGTGGCTTGATATTGAGAAAGAAAATGTTTTTATGAACCACACAGCTTCCGGTCTTCCAAGACCCGACCGGACAAAAAGACGTGGTGCAGGCACGAAACATACTACCAATAGAAATACATTGCTTTTAAAATCGGAAAAAATAGGGGGAAATCGTGTTGGTGAACACGAATCAATAGATTACATTTATTTGATGACTATAACACGAAATGCCATGAGACTGGGTTAGGGCATACAAGAGCATGGAAATAGCATACATCTGGTAACCTATGCCATGCTTATTTTCCAGATTTGGCCAATTTCCCCAAAACTAGACATGATTTTAATATTTAGGCCAATTCCCCAGACTATGATGTGTAAAAAGCTTACATTTCTTCCCTGTGCGCTGGTGCCAGCAGTCGTGGTGGGGCGGAAACTATTGCAAGTTCCAAGCAAAAACTATGTTGCGTTCACAACGCTATGTGTAAGTGGAGAGCATTCATGACTGAACGTTGTTGAACAGCGGAACATTGCATAGTTTATTGATCTTATGTGATTGTGACCAAGTACGATCCAAAACAGCTCACTAAATGGAACCTTGTCACTGGCATCAGTTTTGTTTTACTGCCAATCACAGGATTATTGTGTATAGAAAGTGTTTAGCAATATATCCCGTGGTACCTACATTTCCTAAAGGCTATGATTGACATTCATGATGCAAAGCTCCTCTTAGTTAAGGCCCGCAACATCAGGGTCAAAAGTCTGAAAGAGGAAAAAATACAAGCTAAAACATGTGATTTGAAACTGGAAAAAAAATCTGAATCTGAAAGCATGAAATCTGCAGCGCAAAAAATAATGTTTTTAATTTAAATATCAAAATAATTGTGATATAAGTTAAATGTAATAAACTTGACTATAAAAATAGATAATTTAATCAAAACAATTGCTGACAGACAAGAAAGTGGGGAAGGTGGTCCTGTTGGGAGTTGGGAATTCCTTAGGCAAAGTTTCAACTGAAAATCTGTGATCGTCTCATACATCCCTGTTATGACGTCTGCAGCCGTGGGCCGAGATGCTCTATTATGTCACACATCATTTCAAAAGCACACAGCCAGTTTGGTTTTGACGGTTGTTCACAGATATTGTTCTAAACTGTATTAAAGTAAACATGTATTATTTTAAACTGTATTGAAGTGAACATGTATTATTGGGGACTGTTTTCAAGTAATCCTATATATATAACCTTCTCACTTACACTCACTAACCCAGATGCCAGCACACACACATATTCTTTTCAAGGTTCTTTCTGGGACCAATATAATCTCAAGCACCAATATATCTGTGTGTTTGATTATCTGGGAAAGAATAGTTTGTGTGAAATATTCCTTGGGAAAAGGAAAATAGAGGAGTCCAGGTGCAAAATAAGATTGACTCTGTCCTTGTTTACTTCCGAAGCTCTCACGCTCTGTTCAGAAGTAAAATACTTTTTCCCAGAACTCTGATTTGCTGTATTGGGCCCGACCCGAAGTGAATCCAGCCAGTAAGAACACCTAGGGGAGTGAGCAGCCGACACAACTCCTCCCCACGGACTCTCTGACTCGCTTAGGAGTGAAATTTGCCCCCAAATTGTTCTACATACTGATGTTTATTCATGCACGATGCCCCCTGTTTCTGACTGGCTCGTCCCGATATCTGTATCGCACGGCAGTAGAGCGGGGAGCCCGGAGTGCTCTGTTTAGAGGACACTCTGTATTTTGTGTTGTTGTTTTTTTACCATTTGTTCCGGTGTTTTGAACTCCTTCTTTTATTAATCTGACCAGGTTCATCTAACGGACGGCGCGGAGCGGAGGTGGGCTTTAAGCCACCGCCACTGTGTTTGCTCCTACATTGGGGAAAGGGTTTTTTCCTTTCCTTTGCAAGAAAAGAGCAATTTCATCTCAAGTTCAAACAATAGTTTTTTTGTACCTCGTCAACTCAGCCTCCTTGTATGGTAACATTTAAATAATAGTCGGAACTGACAGTGATTCAGGCCAAGTACCCAGATAAAGTTAACCGTTTTCATGACTGTGGTTATAACGTTATCCAGCTCCATGATCTTGAGAGGTTCTTGGTCGATAATTGAAATGGAAAGCGGAAGTACATTTTTGCAGTTTATCTTTCACCACTCCAGCCAGGCATTTCGCCACACATTGCCCCTCGATTCCACTTGTTCCGTCTGCGTCGCGTCATGGATGGCTGCGCCGCGTCATGGCTGCGCCGCGGTTTTGGTCCGGCCTCCTCCGGTGTCATACCCTACCGGGCGCGTTTCAGAAGCATTTCAGAAGCGGAGCGTCTTGCCTGCCGGGTGGCAGTTTTTGTTGATTTGGGCGTATTTCCAGGAGAGGTTACTTTGTACAGACAAAGTTAATAATAATTGTAATATTCCAGTTATAAACGATATGAATCAAATATGTGTTGCTGTATTTTAGTGGTAAAAAAATAATATAATAATTATTATTATTCTATATACTGTATATAATTTACACAGTGCCTGTAAACCGGAGGAGAACGCTGGCATTTCTCCTCCTACTTGAAAGACTACGGAGGGATAGGGTCTAGGGGTGCAACAACTAATCGACTTAATCGATTAAAATCGATGACCAAATTAGTTGCCAACTAATTCAGTCGTCGATTCGTTGGTGACGTCATCACGTGTGTTTTATGCGCCGTTAAGCTCCAACGTTATCGGCCTTTTTATCGGTACTGGAGACATTTAAGAAATATATGTCATATGTATTATTGCTACATAAACATTATATTGCAGTCTTACTGTCGCCAACTCGTTTCTAATATGCAAAAAGACAAACAAAAATGCGTCTATGATGTATTTTCAATCTTTCCAATCCAGACGAGCAGGACTGAATATGTTTGCAGTCTTGCTGACAGTTTGCAGACTGTGCTGTTGTAAATCCTGTAATCTCCAATTGATTACTGTCCATTTGTTCTGTGTTGCGTCTACCCCAACCACGAATGTGAACAAATCTAGAAGTGTCCTATAGTAAATGCAATAGTTCCTTGAGTTTATATGTAGGCAGATTTTTTAAGCAGTTATAGAGAGGCAAAGTCCCGCCCATCTACTTCCGACCCATGGGACCCCGGAAGCGGAAAATTATACATTGAAGTCAATGGAGAGAGAAAAGTCATCTTCCGATCCCGTTTGAATTGTGCCACGAATGACACATATGATGTTTGTCAAATTAAAATAACATTTTGCAAAATAAAAAAAATAAAATGTGTCGTAAAACTGTGAAGTTACACATTTTTTTGTGTGAAACCGCTCAGTGAACTACAGGTCTCTGGTCTCGCACAATACGTCAGAGAACTACAGGTCTCTGGTCTCGCACAATACGCGTCACCATCACAAAGATGGTCGTCACGTTAGCTAAATTTCACCTTGTTT
>NW_011363988.1:0-3240 GCF_000735185.1 Notothenia coriiceps | reverse complement strand
AAGTAAATACCGCTAGTAAATTGTCGACGGGGGTGCTAGTGACTTACCGCAGAGGTAGACATTAAGGGTAAAATGCCTCTGGCCCTCCGGGCCGGTGGACTTGTATTATCACTGGCCTCACCATTGTAACCACTGGCCCGGAGCATTCGTCCAAAAAAAAAACGACTAATAATGAAGAAAATTAACACATTTGTTGCAATAGTAATTTATGCACTAACTACATTACTACTTGTACTACAACATTTGAATCATCAGTTCTTCCTCATTTTCCTCAATTGTTCATATTTGTTTTAAAAAAATTAATGATATTGTGATCATTGTTAAAAAATGTCTGCTATTATTATTTGTATAATGCACTTTCTGCCTTCCTGTCATTACGAGTTTGACATCTAATGGCTATGTAATTGATTTGATTAGAACCTTCATTCTCCTAAACTCCTGGGACATTTCGCCAATACCTTTATATTGTCTACTCTTCACTTACAGTATATACATTACATGTCTTTTATGTTTTTAGCTCAAAACACCAAACAGATCATGAATTATAGCCTGCCAGTAGCCAGTAGTGCTGTGGAACATCCAGGTGCTCTTTTGCAAACTTCAAACGTGCAGATCAGAACACATTTTATGACCAACTTATGCAGAAATCCAGGTAATTCCAAAGGGTTCACATACTTTTTCTTGCAACTGTACTTGTCAGCATAGGTCGGCATTTATGTACAGAGCCGACAGAAGACCTTGTTTATATTGGCATCATATTGAGAGGTGCAGCCAGTGACGCGTCCTAAAACCAGGAAGTAAGCTGCTGGTTCACTCGACAAAAAGCAATGGGATTTCTCCACAGGGTTTTGGAAAATAGCTGGAACTAAGGTCTGTGGAAAACAAACCTGTTTGATAAATGCACGTTTTGTTCAGCCGGATAATCATCCACATGTCTACCCTACTTTTATCATTTTCGAATCATAAATGTAATCGATAGATTATAAAAGGGTTTTAGGAAGCGTCACTGCACTAGAAGCCAACTCCATCGATCAAGCTGGCTGAAACGGTTTCTCTCCCTCTTCTTCTAAAGCTCCCTGTCACTCTCCTTTAACTCCTCCGGTGACTGTCTTTTATTTGAAGATTGTTTTTTGCCTGGCGCTTGGCCGGTTACCGCTGGTATTAAAAACATTTTGGCGAATGGTTAGGTGGCGCGATAGTCTGTAGTAGCCTCGCGCTGCGCTCCGCAACAAACAGCTGTTTGCTTTTCACCCAACAACGACAACCGACTCACGGAACGCTATGTTGTAACGTTAATAAACGGAACAATTTAACTAAATTGCTAGTCAAAATGCCAATACCACAGGACCATTTTTTTAAAGCAATATTTTTAGTGGCCCGAGAGGGCAAGTGGAAAGTACGTTATGCTGGAACGGGGTGTCTAAATAGTGCTTCCGGGCCAGCGGGCCATTTAATGTCGAGCCCTGCCGATTAACGGCATCGTCGACATCGTCCGACCGGCCCACTTCAGTACCGGCCCATCGGGATTCGTCCCGAATGTCCCGATGGCCAGTCCGCCCCTGATTCCAACCCTGCCTTTCTGCCAAACCTCAAGCCTTTCACCCGTCCCTGACATTTTGCTCCCCCCCCTATTTGAAGACTGCTGACAGGATAGATGTTTATTTTTAACCGTCTTGGTCTTGACTAATGTAGCACTCTCTGCTCATTTCTCTCTGAAGGACTAGCTCTTTATCCAGCTCATGCTTGAGGAAACATTAGCATCTGCTAAATGCTTAAATGAAAATTATAATTAGAGTTTGGGAACACATCTGTTTGTAAGCGCCTGCTTTTGCATGCCTCATTTACAGAGCCTTATTTTTCTTTCTGAAAGTCACATTTAAGTATTCCCAAGGGCCATCAAACAGAGTGGTACTGCAAGAACACCTTTTTAATGGATGTAGATTACTTCAAGCTATTGTTTGAACCAGGGAGATACCTAGTACTACTTCACTGTTTCAAACATGGGGGGGGTATGTACTAACAATTAAACTGTACGCTAGTTGAATGCTACAAAAATAATACTTGTTTTATAATAGATTTGTTATTAAACTAACTATTTATGTAAAACATTGCATTTTTGTTTTAATAAAAAATAAAGTTGAAACTGCTGCCAGGAAAATGGTGTCACTACAGGCAGATGATGATTTCCAACAACCATTTGTATTTCACTTGGCTTATTCAGACACGTGTATTCAACCAGGAAACAGACTTAATACAAAGAATCATGCTACAAAAATAAAAACAAATGCATTTTTTATTGGCCAAGGTGCAATGGGAAAACCCAATCTGCAATAGAACATGTGTAGGCTTGTGTCCTGATGTCAATTGGGAACTTGTTTAACCCTTTTTGAATCAGGATAGCAAAGTGTTCTTGTTTAGTGGTGTTGGGTCCACAGATGTATAAAGATAACTGGACACAGCCTCTGTAGCGGGGGGTTGGTGGGTTTCAGACTGCGCCAACACTCCCCCGATCCCAGTGAACATCCAGGGAGCGGACATTGAGATTGTGAACTCTTACAAACACCTGGGTGTTCATTTGAACAATAAACTGGACTGATCATTCTGCTGCTCTGAACAAGAAGGGACAGAGCAGACTCTTTCTGCTGAGGAGACTGAGGGGGGCAGGGGGCACTCCTTCAGACCTTTACGACTCTGTTGTGGCATCAGCCATTTTCTATGGTGTGGCCTGCTGGGGCAGCAGCATCTCGGCTGCTGACGGGAAGAGACTGAACAGACTGGTAAGGAAGCTCTATCCTGGGGAGTCCTCTGGACACTGTGGAGGTGGTGGGAGACAGGAGTCCTCTGGACACTGTGGAGGTGGTGGGAGACGGGAGTCCTCTGGACACTGTGGAGGAGGTGGGAGGCGGGAGTCCTCTGCACGCTGTGGAGGTGGTTGGAGACAGGAGTCCTCTGGACCCTGTGGAGGTGGTTGGAGACAGGAGTCCTCTGGACGCTGTGGGGGTAGTGGGAAAAAGGAGTCCTCTGGACCCTGTGGAGGTGGTGGGAGACAGGAGTCCTCTGGACGCTGTGGAGGTGGTTGGAGACAGGAGTCCTCTAGACGCTGTGGAGGTGGTTGGAGACAGGAGTCCTCTAGACGCTGTGGAGGTGGTGGGAGACAGGAGTCCTCTAGACGCTGTGGAGGTGGTGGAGACAGGAGTCCTCTGGACACTGTGGAGGTGGTGGGAGAAAGGAGTCCTCTGG
>NW_011363987.1:0-2828 GCF_000735185.1 Notothenia coriiceps | reverse complement strand
CCTATCCCTGTGTGCCTTGAGAGCGACAGTTTGTCCCCGTACCACTGGTTGAAAACCACTGCTGTAGATTACTGCCGGTACGTGCGCTGGGAGCGCACCGTTTAAGTTTGAAAGTTGAAAAGTTTGTGTGTCTGAAACGCTATGTGATACAGTACAGTTTACACAGCACAGTACATGTTCTGTAGCTACTATTGCACTAAATGCTAACACTTGAATACGTTATGCAAATATGCAACTTGTTTGTTGAAATGTTAATAAATGGGAGCTTCCTCAAACAGCCATCTCTTTCCCGACAATCCCCTCTGTGCACGAACCCTTACATATGGTAATTAAACATTAAAACACCTGCGGCTTATAGTCCAGTGCGGCTTATATATGTACACATCATTCAATTTAGCTGCTGCGGCTTATATTCAGGTGCGCCTTATAGTCCGAAAATTACGGTACTTCAATCTCATCTGATCCTTTTTTTTCTTTTTTCAGAGCACTCAGCAAATTGGTCGGACAGAGGCCAGAGACGTGGGATGAGCACCTGGATGCAGTCATGTTTGGTCTTCGGACAAAAAAACAGATGACCACAAAATGTTGTCACTATTTCCACATGTTTGGGAGAGAAGCTCGCTACCCATCAGGTGCCAGACCACTACATGGTTGGTTAACCTATATACATTGAGTCTAATCTAGGCTATGTGTGCATCATTACATTTTTACCTTGAAGTTTTTTATTAAATATATTTTCTGTATTATACAAGTTTGACACCAGCGAGTTTCTGTGTCATCTCTGGCAAATGAGAGTAATGTATTTCTACAACTTTTTGCAAAGGTTGATGGTAGTGTGGAGGATGTTGTGGGCCAGGAGAGTTTAACAGAGGAAATCCTGCAGGAAGCCAGGGAGAATGTGACAAGGGCCCAGGAGAAAACAAGGCAGCGGTGTTTAGTGTAAACTAAATTGTGATTCTGATTCCCAATAGGTTGAGGAGCACAAGACCAACCAGAGTTTCGGCTTGGCCAAGATGCTGCTCAGCCGCCAGGAGTATGGATGGCTGCTGAGCAGCATCGAGATGAAAAATAGATTGGCGGCAGGGAGTGCAAAGTCAAAGTACGTATTTTGCAATACGAACGCCAGCCCGAGTTCTCTCCTCACAAGATATCTGCAGATGGCCTGGTTGGAGATGAATCTTAGGGGGGTGCCCACCTTCACCAGACCGCGGACCGCCGTGGCAACCTTTGCAAGTGAATTTACACTTATAAATACTGCAACTGATCTACTGTGCTCACAACCTCACCTAAACTTTGAATTATGCTCTTGTGTCTTTTCTGCCTTTGTCTGCTTCAGACCAGAGACAGACATGGGGAGGACTCAGAGGAGCGACACAGCATGGCCAGGTTCATGTGCCATGACACGGCTACATCAGACAAATACTACGCCATGGACCTCCCCATCAAACAGGCCCACAAAGGTCGGAGACGACCTCAACGAGGACTCTGCATCAGTGTGATGTATGTACGATTACTCATTAGTATGCCAGTTTTTGACAATGTCTGTGATATATAGATATAACTAGTGTCTCTTTTATTATCCAACAGGCGGTTGATCGGGAAGATGGAGAAGAACACCGAGAAGGACGAGGACGAAAGCACGCCACCTTAATCTCACGTAATTAAAGACAATAATCATGTATAATTACACATTTTTAGTCTATATATAGTTGGACTATAAAAAGGTAATCAAAATCTCTAGCACAATATGACAATGTATGAATCCCAATGTGACAAGTTGATTGAAAAATGTTTTTTTATTTTGTGTGCCAACAGAGAAAGCAAAGTATGCGAATGAGCCTAAGCAGAGCCCCAAACTGACAGACTTCAACGAGGACTTGGCATCAGTATGAGATATGTATGATTACAAATTAGTATGCCAGTTTTTAACAATGTAGGTGATATATAGATAACCATTTTCTCTTTTATTATCCAACAGGCGGTTGAGGAGGAACAGGAAGAGGAGAACAAGAAGAAGGGGGATGAGGAGAAAAAAGCAAGCCCCCTCAATTTGAGGTAATTAAAGACATCATGTATATTACACGTTTTTAGTCCAGTGTCTGACAATAGATGGATCACTATTTTCTCTTTTATTTTCCAACAGAAGGCTGAAGAGGGAGAGGACAAGGAGAAGGACTAGGAGCCACCCAGGGAAACCCTGTTCTCCTACCCACTCCAGCACCACGTTCTATGTACAAATGTATATTCTATAAAAAATGTTGTATTCAAATAAACTTTGATCTACCCAGTAACTTTTTATCATTTCACTTTAAACCACATTTAGACACTTAAAGAATAATATAATTATACATATGTGCATGTCTACAGTATAGCAATACATAAATAAATAGACAAATAAATACATGTAGAGATTTTTCATTTCATCGTTTATTTGGCAGGGACAATGCACAGTAATGAACACTTAAAACAAAATAAATACATGAATGAATAAATAAAATAAAGAAATGCATTAATACATATGCTAAAACATACAAGTTTAGAATAAAACAGAACACATTATTATGAATCTTTAATATATTTCTACATTTAAGTTCACTTACACTTATTTTTTGGGGGTCGTCTCCGTATAATCTTTTTTGAATAATAGTTATATATATATATATATATATATTACAAAAAAGGTGTTAATTGGCCACGACACGTAACCATACTTGTCAACCCTCCCGATTTCATTGCCCTCTCCCGGTTTCCTCCCGGGGTCATGTTTCTCCCGCATTTCTCCTGATTTCTGATTGACTCAGGACTGTTTCCACTCGGACTTTAATACA
>NW_011363986.1:0-2500 GCF_000735185.1 Notothenia coriiceps | reverse complement strand
AATGCGTAAACAGGTTTTGATACTTTGAAGATTTGGCCTATTTTGAAGCTAATATAATGGCAAATTTCATGCTGTTCTGAGTATATGTCTTCATGGTTGATTACCCTTATAGTAAGTTGCTTTGGATGAAAGCATCAGCTTAATGAAATGTAAAGTAATGTGCCCTAAGTCTCATATCTTGCAACCACAGTACATCATGCAACCATTTGGCATCCATATGTAGGCTCTAGTATGTATCACATTGTAATATCCAACAGAATCAGAAGAATCCAAAACACTCTTACTTGTTGTTAACAGTTTATGTTTATTAAATTCACTTAATGTAGTTTTAAATATAATATTCTGCCTATAGGGGTCTCACAATACAATATCAAAAGACATGGTTTAGTGAAGCAGAAATCATGGGAGTTGTTGTCTTCACCAGGAATAATCAAGGGTACACAAACTCCTTGTTTCCATAGCATTTCTCCTAACAACATGTTGAAATATAGTCACTGAAAAGCTAAAACCCACGCGTCTAGACATCTTTTGACCTACCTGTCGCCAAATGAAGTGCTTACTGGGAAATGTAAGTAGAGAGGCTGGAGGAAACAGGCCCTTGAGTCAATTTGGATGGTCACTTCTGCATTTGTCTCTCACACGGAGTGCTAGAGTTGTCCGGAACGTGGGAGGTAAAAAACAACAAATAAAGGCTAAAGCTTTTATAGGAAAGACTGGAAAAGAATGGAGGCTGTTACTGTAGTCGTTTGACAATTTAAATTCTGACAATCTTGTTGGTCATAAGCTCAGATCTTCAGTGGAACAGAGTGGCTCTTGGCATACCTGAGGCATATAATGGATGCTAAGTTATGCAGTCGGCAGGTTAATTGTATAATAAAAGCTTCTTGTTGGCAGGCACCCACTCCCAATACTGACTCACAGCCACAGTCTGTTTCCTGCTCTCCATTTAGCTTTCGCACAGCGGAAGCTCAGTGTGTGGCGGGAAGTTGTGGGTGTGTTCCTGTCATTAAGGAAAATTAGGATTATCAAGGTAAAAGCATGAGCCGCTGCATGTTCATGGTTGTGAGTGTTGCTGATGAGCAGGTTACATGAGGACGATAACTGCATGAGGCCGACTGTACTAGAGTTTATACCGCTGTCCTTCATATGCCACGGATCATGGCCCTGGAGCTAGCTGAGTTACAGTCAAAGGAAAGCAGTACTTTTCCTCTTTTGGGAGTGAGCAGCTTAACAATACATTCAAAAGGACAATAGCAGTTTTATTATATCTGCTGTACATAGATCTTTTTATTAAATTACATTTTGGAAGAGGTTGTGTGCACACAAAAACAATTCAAATGTTTGTGAGAATAAGAAAATTAGGTTTGCTAGATTAAAACAAGACTCTAGGGCAGGGGTCGGCAACAGTCCGGATCCGGACCCAGACGCTGACCTATACGGACCCGGACCTATAATCAATACATTAATAGGGGAATTCAATTTTGACGGGGCGATTCCATTTTAACCACTGCCGAACAGGGGGCGAAAGTACGGAGCCCCCTAGAGGACATGGAGAAGAAAAAAAAAAAGTTGAAGAAAAAAAAAAACGTTTTGCGAGATCTCGCAAACCCCCGTTGCAGATTGTAGACGGTCCCTAAGCACTCCTCTCCCTCCTCAAGCTGCAGATTGTGACCAATTCTTGATGTTTAGCTCTGATGACGGCGCGTATCGAACTGTTCTGATAAAAACGACTCTGTAGCTCGTTGTCTACCTTGCTATGATTGTAAAGTCATGTTGTTTGTATTTTTACAACGTTACAGTATGTTCATGAGTTATTGATCCGCAAAATCTGTCAATAACTCAGCTCAGAGGGACGTGCATGTCCGCTCGCTCTGAGTGTTCTCTTGAGGTGTCTTCACTTATGTGTAGGCCTGTCGCGATAATCTATAAATTGACTTATCGTACGATAAATAAAAATGGACTCGATAACTTTTCTGAGCTCGATAAATTGCCGTTTACAAAAAGATGTGACCAGCATTTTAGCCTGGAGCGCTGTGGCTGCCAGGCGCGCTGTGAGGGGCGGGGCTGACACACAGCCAGGTCAGGACACTCCGCGTGCACGTGCAGCAGCGTAGCAGCCAAATTAATAATATAGCGACAAGCGGGAGACAACGTGTGACTTACTCGCGGGGAATTTAAAGTGAAATGGAATTGGTTACAAAACCTAACTACACATCTCGATTCTCCGGTGTGGCAGTATTTTGGATTCAAACCAAATCAACGAGGCGAACCTACGGACTTGAATGAGCCGGGCGGTGTGTCGCATTGGTTTAAAAAAGGTAGCGACAAAAGCAGGCAATACCACGCATTTTAAACCACCTAAAACACAATCACCCCATTCCGTTTGTCCAGCTGGGAGCAAACACGGCAGCTGGAGATGGAGAGCCCCCGCCCGACAATGCAAACATGTTGGTGTTCCTTGCTCGAAAACTTAGAAAAACAGATTTGGATATGGCCTGTT
>NW_011363985.1:15584-19124 GCF_000735185.1 Notothenia coriiceps | reverse complement strand
ATGAATGTTTCCATGCTGAACAACGGCAACATGACAACGTTTTCATTGGTCCCTCTTCTTTAGAGAAGACCAGGAAATGATGGATACACGGATCGTGTTCAAATCAATAGGCACGCAATGACTCTAAATGATAATGATCACGCCACCAAACACACATTCAGACTAAAGGAACCAGCCTGCTTGGGAAATGTAAGAAGTAACATTAGCCACCTTTAGCTTGTAGCAGTGAAAGAGTCACTCGGTGGGAAGAAAGACTTGACAACCTCCCACCAGCAACAACAATGGAGCTAAAGGCGAGTGAGGCACTGCCCCCTGGAGCAGACACCAACTACGCAGTGTGGAAATGCCTAAACAGAATAAGATCTGGTGTTGGACGTGCAAAAGCCACTCTCGCCAAATGGGGATACCTAAATGACGGGGACGTTGTGTGTGACTGCGGCATTGAACCACAAACCATGCAACACCTTCTGATATGCCCCCTGCTGGAGAAACCCTGCACAACATCGGACTTGGCAGAGTTTAATGAGAAGGGACAGCAATGTGTTCAGCTGTGGCTGAACCACATCTAACCAAGCCCTGTAACTGACTGCCTTGTGGACACGATAAGAAGAAGAAGCCACCTTTAGCTTAGCGGTGGTGACGTGAAGTCATGTGACAATGCTGTAGTTCCTTTATAGCCCAACATTAGCCTCCTTTAGCTTAGCGGTGGTGACGTGAAGTCATGTGACCGAGCTGTAGCTCCTTTTGGTTCAGAAATCGTAAAGTGGTGTTAAAATGTGGAAATTATCCTGCTGAACAAAACTTGTAAGTATCATAAAGGTTTGTTTGACACAGAGATTATTTTCTGACATTATCCATCCCATTTGCGATACCTGCCAACCCTACTGATTTCGGCGGTAGTCTACCGCTTTCACATGCTTCTACCGCCTACCGACTTAGCTGGCTTTCCCTACCGATTTTCAATCTTCCCAAACTATAACAAATAAAAATGACACTCCATAGACTGGACTCGACTTTTGGCGGACACCGTTTGCAGCGTGTCGTGATCCCATCATACAAACGTCCTCTGTGTTTCTAAAAGAGAAACAACGCACAGACCGGGGTAGACGCTGCCTTTCCTCTGCACCCCGGGGCTGATGGGGGGGCAATCACTCCCAATGAGTTGAAGGGAACAGAGACGAGGCATTTGAGTCTTGCGGGTTTTCCCCGTTAATATAGGGTTTTCGAAAACACATGTTGGCGACTGAAAGACATCAAGTGTTTGGTCTTTTCCTGAAGCATCCTTCACCCTACAGTGGTCTAGCTGAAAGGAGGACCACACACACTACACCAAATATAAACACAATTGAGATTTGGGATATTTATCTCCGATTCCTTTCACTTTTTTGACATTCTTCAACACCAAACCTGTCGTTAACGCTCTGTTTAGTGAACACCGCATCTGAAAGCCTGTACCATTTATTATATCACACTTATCCAGTAGAAAAATGCAGGAAATGACTTTTTTTATGCAGTATTTTTCAGATTTATGGCGCAACACAAAGATATTTTCGACTTTGTGCAAAACCTTTGAACTCTAATATGTCAACAACATGAAACAAGAATATGAAACCTGGCTTTATTCCGATGTTCACACAAGAGTTCTAACATCCGTGAAAACATCCTCATCTACACTGTCGCAAAACTGAAAGAGGACCAGAAACACATTAAACATATAATAAATGTGGGAGACTGTGGTATTTTATCTCCCATTCTTTTACTTTTCGGGCGTTTATACCGGACCCAGACATGTCGTTGATGTCCCCAAACTACCACTTTCAGAAAAACAGCATAAAATGATGGATATGTAAATACATGAGTTATATGTATATACTGGGTCCATTTATTCTGATTCACTAATTTGGGCGTGGCACACTTTGCGCCGCGCGCACCTAACCTCTTTTGGATTTTGGAAAGTTTGACATGTATGCCTTGTTCCATAATCCATAGGTAGTTGTTGCGCGCGGCAAATTGTGCACCCAGATTGGCTAATCGGATATATGGATCCCAAGTAATTACATTATCCATGTTCTTAACATAATATTCCTCTTGTTTATGATTATTCTGAAAAGTCTATATTGGTACATCTAATACATGTCTGATCAGTAAAACGCAGGTACAACTGAACCATGAGTAAATGTAATTCGGTCTCCATTTTTATAATATTATGTGTTTATGATCACATGCATTTACAGTGCAGCCGGTAACATGAAGAATGTGCTCAAGGATGTGACACCCTTGTGGCACTGGATCAAGGCAGACTGTGGGTCCACCTTTGTGATGGGGCCTCATCTGAGCCCTCAAAACTGAGGCACTCAACGCGATTCTGGCCGGCGCCCTAATTCGACTATGCGGCACAATAGTATGTTCCGCGGCACGGTTCTACCGCTGGGCGGAGATTACACTAGTTGACTGACTTTCAGTTGCTATAGCATAACAAAATGTATTGGCACAACTTTGGTGCACTTTTAATTTCATAAAAAGTGAGATGCCTGCAGTATTCCGATCCTAAAATGATGCTATATTTGTTGGTTAATATCTGGTCCTCTAAGCTGAGATTTTGTAGTATAAATCTGGCCCAACCTGATTTGTAATTGAATAGCCTGTAATACAACACTGGATCGTGATCTGGTCAACTGCTGACAAACTGATAGCAGTGCTCGTATACCAACAAACACACACACAACACACACCAGCACACACACACACACACACACCGCACACGAGCACCACACACACACCACACACACACACACACACACACCAAGCACACACACGCACACAACCACACACACCACACACACACAGCCACACACAGCACACCACACATTTATAAAAGGAGCTGACCAGGCCCGCTGAGGAGCGCAGAGACGCACGAGGTGAGGAGACGGGTCTCTGTTGCTTACTTTGAATATATTTATAATAAATTTACATAGTTTATTTGTATTATGTCATGATTGCCTAAATTTTCTTTTAAGTTGCAGCTGATATAACATCGAGCCTTTCCGTGTTAAAAGGAGATGAAATGGTCACTTATTTTGACAAACGGTTATTTGCATTTTTATCAAACTTGGCTACGTAATTTATTTGTGGATCATTTAAATGATAAGTTATTGACTCCAGGTGAACAAATAGTGAAATTAAAATCCATTTAATCAAATATTCTGAACTCATGCATTATCATTTGCCATTACAGACCTACAGAGTGAATATTATATGAACTGCTGAATGAATATAAAAGAGGAATATAATGTATTTCTAAATACTAAACAAATACAGTCGACACAACACTAATAACGGTGCCTTAATTGTAGATGTTGTTAATTAGATTAATAAATTTGCGAACGGTTTGCCTCTCAAAAGGCCTTAAAAGGGCCTCGAGAAGCTTCAACAAAAGGCAGAAAAACACATCTAGATTTCCTGATTCGATGTTGTTTGTTTTTTAATATTTTAGTATTAAAACATAGATAACAATATTTAGAATGTCACTTAAAGTATACT
>NW_011363985.1:8109-15569 GCF_000735185.1 Notothenia coriiceps | reverse complement strand
CCTTTAGCTTAGCGGTGGTGACGTGAAGTCATGTGACCGTGCTGTAGTTCCTTTATAGCCCAACATTAGCCGCCTTTAGCTTAGCGGTGGTGACGTGAAGTCATGTGACCGTGCTGTAGTTCCTTTATAGCCCAACATTAGCCGTGTGTTAGACTTTGACTTGCATTTTGTTCTTCCAAGTCAACTGTTTGGAATGAAATCCTTATTTGGAAACGTCATAAAGCCTTGAAACATATTTGAGTATCCAAGCTTTCGAAGGATTCCTAACGAAGCGGGAAGATCCGGTCCCCTGTTGCCCTCTGCTTTGAGTTCAGGACAACCCGTTTATCTGGGATCAATTAACTCTGCCCTGTGCCTCTGCTCAACATAATGATAGGCTTTCACCCAGTAATGCCTTTGTTCTTGATGGCTCTGTTTGTGTTCCTCCTCTACTCGGAATCAAGTTAGAAGTTGGGGGTGCATCTGAGAAGGTCTATTTTCTGCCCTCTTGTTTTTCGGGTCTTTTGAGTTTGTGTATTGCGTTTGAAGTCTCCTTACTTAATTAAAACTTAGGGTTGGTGATCATGAATGTGACCAGGAATGCCATGCAGATGCAGAATGGCATCTTGGGTAGAAAACAGCGGTTGATGTCAGGAAACCCCAAATCACTCCCCAAATGTTCTTGATTTTTCCTCCGTTTCCCACTGTTTGTGTTCATTCCTTTCCGTCTCCGTTGTTTGACTCTCTCATAGATCTGGCGAGATATTTTGATGCCGTGTCGGTCAATTAATCCTTTCTACTGGGTACGGTTTGGTAATGAGAAACGTTTTTGAACTGTTACCAGCTCCACATTTTCAGAAACAGGGATTTATCAAAAAGAAAAGTATTTCTCAAACTTTAATTGGGCCTTTTCGTTTTTTATAGAAAGTTTTGTTCCTACTCCTACTATGCTTTAGGCTACTTCACTGGTGGTCAGAAGTCAACATGTCTTGTATTTAGCTTTAGCCGTAATACCTATTTGAAAGTTTAGCAATACTTTTGAACACAAGCTGTATAGCTAAACTTTACAAAGGCATTACGGATAAAACAAGATGAAATCCCCTTATGAATTTACCTTGTTAACTGCAACAGTGGAAGATGATTATGCTTGTGATTAAAACATGATTTCCTGCCGAAAGGTCCCAGAACTATTGTTCTTAGTTGTGCTCATGCCTGAGAATCAGCTAACTTGTGCATTTTAAAGAAAGAACATCTACTTAAACTGATAGAAAGATGTTTTTTGCGTACGAAATGTTTTAGTTTCTGTTCTTTAAGGTCTCATACATAGGAAACAGGACTCTGTAATAACTGGGGTGGGGGAAATAATCGATACAGCATTGTATCACAATACTTTGCGTGGTGATATTCAGGGTTCTTACGGGCATTAAAAACCTGGAAAAGTCATGGAAATTCAGAATGCTAATTCCAGGCCCTGGAAAAGTTATGGAAACAATATTTTTCCCAAAGTTTTGAAAAAGTCATGGAAATGTAACTAAAGTTGCATCAAATATAATTTATATTTTATCTAATCGCCGAAATAGCAATACTATGATGTTAATAAATACTGTATCGTATAGTAATGAAACGTAAAATGGCATTTAACTGATGAGGTGTTTTGCTGGTGAGAGATTTGAGTTGCTTTAGCCTGTAGAAGCTAGTAAGCCTATTTGATTTGTTTTAGATGTGTCTCAACATGTTTCATATGCAGACCTTATTTTCCTGCTCCATGTTAAAATAAACCATCTTCAGTGGTACCGCTGAGAAAGAGTAATTTGGTCATGGAAAATTAGGTAAAGGTCCTGGAGAAGTCATTGAGAAGTCATTGAAAATCATTGGTGAAAAAGTGTATGAACCCTGGATATTGTATTGATACACCGATGCCAAGTATCGATATTTGATTATATAAACTATTCATATTGCAAGTTCAAGTTCTTGGTAACAATTGCTTTTTTCAACGGGTCAAGTCAGTGGGATTGGCCGGAAGTTAGTCTAAACGAAGATGTAAATATATCGCAATATATCATATCGCAATACTTAGCATATCGTAGAATCGCAATACTATTGTGTCGTGGATTAAGTATTGCGATAGTATTGCATCGTGGGGAGCCTGGTGATTCCCAGCCCCAGTAATAACCATAAATATTGAGCAAAATCTCCATCAGAAGCAACAAATAATATCTGATACTGCAGAGCAATGGCCTCAGCTGCCTCCCTGACACCTCCCATCCTCCCTCTGCTCTCTTGCTCCCAACGAAAAAAAGTCCATCAACTCGTTTCCGGTTGAGTTGAGCCTCCTATTCCCAGCACAGATCCTTGGATAAGCCCGAGTCAGGATGAAGGAGCACTCTGTTTCTACTGTGGTGAAGGAAGAGGGGTATTTTTTCATCAGAGGTGAACATTCGGGTCAAATGGTCGTCTTAGAACTGGATTCTAGGTGGTCCCCGATGGGGCTTTGGCACCGACACACACGGCTGTTATCAATTAACTCAAAGAACATTGGAGACATATTTATTACTTCTGCTAATCAGTATCTGTGCAGGAAAAGTTTTAATACGTGTTGCAAATGTCCCAGTGGAAGGTGGGGTTGATGATGGGTTGGAGGTTAGAGAATCATTACTTGATTTGGGGATAATCTTCTGTCACTCGGTTGGGCGTTGGTGGCGAAGTCGATAGGGACTTGGCTTGGCAACTGGAAGGTCACCAGTTTAAGTCCCGGCAAGACCAAGTGCTACCAAGGTGTCCCTGAGCAAGGCACCGTTCCCTACACTGCTCCCCGGGCGCCGTTCAAAAGGGCAGCACACTGCTCCTAACGGGCGATTAATAAAAGCCCATCTTACTCCTTGGAGGCTTTCATTGTGGTTATAGACAACGAAAGTGACCAATAGTTGTGTAAGTATTGGAAAAAGAGCTGAATGGAGATGTTCAAACTCTGCCTTCACTCACGTCTTCCCACACCTGGTCGAATTCTGTGTAAAGTGTACATGGTTGTTGCTGTTGCTCTTGAAAATCTCATTCTCCTCTGGATTTGTAATCAGGATAATTTACAAGGCTGCTTCGCCGCCATTGAGCAGCTAAACTTAAACATCCAACTTGGTGACCATGGCATTTTCATTAATGGCCACCAAGCATTATAATATGATTTCAGCTGAGCTTAAAACGGGCAAAGACTTTCCCTCTTTCCCCCACGGTGCAAACAAAATGAATATGAAGCAACCAGTCTGCATTACCTCGACCGTAATTTGAGTTTTTAGTTGTAATAGTTGTAATATTGTAGTAGATAATTATGCTGGTATTTATGTTTTATAAATCTGGGAAATTAGCTAATAGCTCAAGAAGATGGCATGAGTGTCTCCTTTCTTTAAATCAATGTATTTATATACAAGGTTCTTGTTCAATAAAGACAATATATCTGCTTCTGAAACGTCTACTAATATTCGGTCGTAGTAAAGTTATTATTACTATCTCTGGGGGATTCAGACACATCTCCAAACACTGATATAGATCCGTCGTGTTTGTTCAGATCCATAAAATGAAGTCACCATTGTTTTTCACACGAGTTCTGAAACCAGTGACTCAGACGGCTGACATTTCATTGACCCCGAGTGTCACAATTGGCAAAGATTGACACATACCAGTTTGTTTTGGACAGGATTTGCACAAGACAGGGTTTCAGAGCCCGGAAACAGCATCAGTCGACCTTTACACAGCGTGGTTGGGATGGGTACCTGCCCTTCATTCAGATAAATGACCTCTGTCCTTTGTTTTGACTGATAATTTGACTCACAGGTCATTGACCCCAGTTAGAGAAGCAGTGATATAGTGAGCTTTACGATGCTCACAAACTTTTATAAGTGTTGTTGGTGCTAAGAATAGCCTGTAAACCTCCTGTTTGTTTGCATGGCAGACGGTGTTTGCAAGGTGGCTCTCCGTCCTCCTTCACACTTCAGTATGTGTGTGGGTGCGTTTGCCCGTGTGTGTGTATGTGTGTTATCTAAATACTTTTTCCAGACAGACGTAGGGGCCGCGTTCCAAGAAAGGTGTTGCGGCTTCTAGAGTCTGTTTTCTTTCTGACATGCTGAAGTGAATGTGGACATTTGATTATTGAAACAGAGATAGCAGTGTACCTTCTGCTTTGCTGTGTAAACACAACTAAACCTGTCTTAAAGTACAAAGAGAAACTTTGGACACACATTGGATAACAAGGTCATACCACAATTTTTTTTATTTAAACAGAAGAATATAGAGGTTGAAACACTGATTGTTTATACCATGCAACCCAGTGTTCCTTTTTTAAGCTATTTTTAGATTGCGTCATGTTTGGTAGTTCTGAGAGATCAGAAGTGTATGAATATTAGTCATAGTTCGGCAACTTAACCCCGTTTTTAAATGTTTAGACCAAAGTACATCGCTTTCTCCAGGACTTTTTCAAATAAGAAAATCAAATGACGCGATTATAATTTATTTTGATGACGGCACAGTATACTTTTCTCTTGAAACACAACTACACACTTATTCTTCACCACAGGTACCAGATATTGACCCTCTTTGAAGCACTGCTAATGGGATGATAATGTCGATGTCGGTGAACCACTTTTAGACTGAAAACTCTCACTGTGTTGGAACGATACCGTGCACATTTATGCAGCGTTAATGTTCTGGATGAATATAGTTTTTCTTTAAACTTCTCTTTTTAGTTAGTGAATATCAGATGAAACACAGACACATAGTTTCTTTAACACATTAAATAGTATTCCCTATTGTCATTACTAATTTTGATTTGGGTTGCATTATCGTTGACACCAACCCCACCAATGCACACTTATGTAAATACATGTCACAATCCAAATATGTATATCTGTCCATTCAGATGATCAACGTTTCACCGTGATCCCTTGTTTTCCAAATTGTGATCGATAAAGTACTTCTTCTCTTCTCTTATGTTGCCCATGCTGCATGTGTTGCAATATTTGATTGTTTTAGTCACTGTTATCCAAGTGTTGTGCATCAGCCAGTCTAATGCTACTGAAATCTGCCTCTATGAACTCGATTGACCTTTTGAGGCGGTTCAAATACTTGGCTTTGTTTTGATTGGCATACAGGGGGAAGTCATTAGTGCCTCTTTCCTGTCCAACACCCAGGTGCATGATGGGAGCTGGTGTCTGGGCGGGGTGCAAAACTCTGCCCTTCCTGTCTCTTGTGCTTGTGCTGCTGACTTGACTTCGTCTATGTGTTTGTTTTAAAAAAATATATGTTTATGTGTGTTGAGGCTCCACCAGTTGTGTGTGTGTGTGTGTGTGTGTGTGTGTGTGTGTGTGTGTGTGTGTGTGTGTGTGTGTGTGTGTGTGTGTGTGTGTGTGTGTCTTTATTATTATACTAGTCTCTGACCTTCAGGAGGGCCAAAGGTCAGCTTTTCTCCCAATGAGCTCTGCTACTCTTAGGCCAATAAACAAAAAAAACAAAATAGTCTAATTTATGTTTGTAGCATCTAGAAATGTTTGGTTTGTTTCAAGCTAATTATGTAGCACTTTAATTGGTTTGACCCATTGCTAATGTAATGGCAGGACTCTTGCTTTCATGAGCTTCATGGTTGATTGCACTTATTGTATTACATTGGATAAAAATGTCAGCCTAATTAAATGTGAGTCAAAGATCATACTGTATAGAATTAATGGATTTGCCAATTATTTACCCTTTTGTCGGGCTGTACAATTAATCCAAAACGTATGTAAATCGCAATATGTACTAACCCTAACCCTAAATATGTATTTTTTAAAAAAAACATGTTGAATTGTGGAGCTAAAGAGATCCTGACCCTCAAATCCTTTTATACAGACTTACATTGTTGTTCAGTACAGCTCCTCTTAAAGAAATTACACTTCCGGGGAAACAAGACCGTGTGCACCGTGTTAGTCGGGAGAGGTCTGCATCTGCATTCTGTTAACAGTGGTTAACTAGCTTGGCACTCGCTCCGTACATTCTGTTAACAGTGGTTAACTAGCTTGGCACTCACTCCGTACATTCTGTTAACAGTGGTTAACTAGCTTGGCACTCGCTCCGTACATTCTGTTAACAGTGGTAAACTAGATTGGCACTCGCTCCGTACATTCTGTTAACAGTGGTTAACTAGCTTGGCACTCGCTCCGTACATTCTGTTAACAGTGGTTAACTAGCTTGGCACTCACTCCGTACATTCTGTTAACAGTGGTTAACTAGCTTTTCACTCGCTCCGTACTTTCTGTTAACAGTGGTTAACTAGCTTGGCACTCACTCCATACATTCTGTTAACAGTGGTTAACTAGCTTGGCACTCACTCCGTACATTCTGTTAACAGTGGTTAACTAGCTTGGCACTCACTCCGTACATTCTGTTAACAGTGGTTAACTAGCTTGGCACTCACTCCGTACATTCTGTTAACAGTGGTTAACTAGCTTGGCACTCGCTCCGTACATTCTGTTAACAGTGGTTAACTAGCTTGGCACTCACTCCGTACATTCTGTAAACAGTGGTTAACTAGCTTGGCACTCACTCCGTACATTCTGTTAACAGTGGTTAACTAGCTTGGCACTCACTCCGTACATTCTGTTAACAGTGGTTAACTAGCTTGGCACTCACTCCGTACATTCTGTTAACAGTGGTTAACTAGCTTGGCACTCACTCCGTACATTCTGTTAACAGTGGTTAACTAGCTTGGCACTCACTCCGTACATTCTGTAAACAGTGGTTAACTAGCTTGGCACTCACTCCGTACTTTCTGTGTAAGTTCAGTTCACAGTGGGTAACTTAGTTGTTTGTATATGTGTGCTTATACCTGTATTCTGCTTATTTAAGGAACAACGTTAACTGTTTAATTTGTCTCCAGGCTGTGTTTTATAACAGCCTATCTTTTGTTAGCCCAATCCTCCTTTCCACTTTAGAAGTGAGGCTTTCTTGTGTTTATTTGTTTGTTAGTCATTTTGCTTGTGTGCTAACTTGTTAAAACTCTGATTTAAAGAGTCTACCTTAGTTCCTTCTGTTGTTTATTTAAAGTGGACCTATAATGCTATATTTGAATAATATAGTGTAGGGCTATACCTATATAAGGCATATTTATACTTTTTATTTTCAAAATACCAAACAGATCATACATTTTAGCCATTCCTCATTTCGCTCAATTGAACACTGTCTTTGCATGGGCTGATTCTGTGAGAACAGCACCATCTACCACCATCTATATGTACTACAGCGTCTCCAGCGCTTTCAAACGGCAATGTCCGTGGCTGTCTCCTCCTGATTGGTGGAGTTGGCCCAATAGCCGTAGCGCCACTTCTGTGACGTCACAGAAGTGTTCAAATCTGGATCAGTCTATCAGATCCGTTGCAGCCCCTTTTTAAGAGATTTGGCTAAGGAGGAAAATAGAGAGGGTTGTGTTTTCTGACACTTGGTGAGTTCCCTGGAACACCGGG
>NW_011363985.1:1572-5577 GCF_000735185.1 Notothenia coriiceps | reverse complement strand
GGAGTCGGGCCCTCGACCTGCACGAGTACGACAAGAGCCGCTGTGCCAAGTGTCGCAGTAAGTTTCCTATAACACATTTCATTTTCATAGCGCTTTTCCTAGTGCTCAACGACGCTTTACATAGGTGTGTCTTTGAGGGACATTTTGTAGGTGAAGGCCTGACGCTTCTTAAGTGAAAACTGGAATAATACTAAAACATGTTTTTCTCCTGCAAGCGAATCGAAGCGAACCGGGTTAATAATACATGGGATTTATATAGCGCTTTTCCTAGTGCTCAAATACGCTTTCCATGAAATCAGAAACAGTACAAAGAGAACACAAACAGTAGTCCTAATCTAAGTGCGAGTAAAGTGGGGGTCTCTCAAAACTAACTTATTCACTCTAGCTTTCAAACTATAGCGAATTTTGAGAGATTTTTTGAAGGATTCAAGAGTGTTGGCCTTTCGGACTCAACATCGAGAAGCAACCACTGTTACTGTTAACACTGATGGAAATTGAGCCTGTCAGTGGACATCTTTCTTTTAAATGATGTTACAGCTCCTGGGATTTGGGACAGACAGCGTGATTGCCTTTGCGTGGAGCATCAGCAAAGCAATTTATATACATATATATTTGGAGAAAGGTGTATAACTATCATTGAATAGAACATTTGTATAATATCAATACAACATTATATATTAAAGGGGACCTATCATGCAAAATGCATTTTCACTTTTTGATGTCTTTTATACATAAAGATGTGTCCCCGGTGTGTCGGGGAACTCACGCAGCGTCAGAATAAAACTAAAACCCTCTCTCTTTTGCTCCGTACCCAATCTCTAAACGGGGGTACAACGGAGCTGATCCAGATTTGCGTCCGATATGACGTAATATCTGAAATGTGGACCCACGGCCCAATCAGAAACGTTGCTATCAGAAACAATGCCCGACTGTTTTGGACGTAATACGGTCGGTGTTTACATTAGCATCGCTAACACTCAGAGCTAACCTGTACTGGAGAGCATGTGTGTGAAGAAGCAGGAAGTAAAAAGGAACTCACCTTGTGGTATAACCGGCAAGAGAGAAAGCCTTTGAGCTCCATACTGTTTCAGAAATAATCCTTGATAATCCATGATATGGCGTTTCATCACCGCAGTATTTAGTTTAGGCAGTAGCTGCCGGGTCCCGAACTCAGCCCCCTCCTTTTTTATAAAAAAAATTCAGTTTTTGTTTTAAGATATTTGAGTTAATCAACAATGTTCTTATGTATGTGTTCGATACCACGCTATGTAACAAGCCCTCACACAAAATCTCAATGTAGCACTTTACATGTGGCTGTAATGGAGCAGCTGAAATTGGTCTTGATTTTGAAAGGAAACGTTGTATTAACACGCTTTTTGGCTCTGAAAGTCAAGGGACATAAACTGAAGAGAAATGTACATTACCGCCAAATTGAATCGGTTTTAATACAGTTTAGCTCTCGGCCAGCAGCACTTTATCTGTTTCTCCACATCTCCTGGAATTTGATGAGCTGGACTTCTCTGTGACATTTCCAGCCGTCAGTAATGAGCTCTGCCTCGGCACAGAGTATCATAAAGAGTATTTAAAGGCCAGCAGCAGCGCTAAGCCCTCTGCGTGTGTTTCAATGCCATTAAACGTGATATTTTACTGAAGCACTCGTCTACTGATGCTAAGGACACATCCCTGGAGCCAAACAATGGGAGGGAAACACTTTTTACATCATTTCTGCAGTGGAGGTAACTTTAAGACGTGATATTACATTAGAACTGCTCCATTCAGGACATTTCTTCTTCCGGCACACTGACTTCATATCCACCCCAAAACATTATGCTTTACATAAATGAACATCATGTGAACAACCTCTTGTTCTGTTTGTGTTTCTTAATACTGTGAGCCATGTTCAAGCTCAACTCTCTGCTTTTTGCACATTCATGTCTGCACAGCCCTCCACTTTACAATATAATTCACTGTAGTTTAAAAATATAATTCACTGTAGTTTAAAAATATAATTCACTGTTTGCCATCTACTCATTTTCCTAAGTGTTTTTTTAGCTTTTAAGATTATTTGTTTAGCAAAAATGCCCCAAATTGGGATCAATAAAGTACTTCTTATCTTATCTTATAGTTATATTCAAATTTGGTGTAAATACTTGTCTTTAGCACCCTTTTTTATTGCTAAATTGTTTTCTTAAAAATACTTATTTTTGTATTATCCTTATATATTTCTTTGTTATTTATTACCTACTTTGCAACTTATGTTTTTAATTGTTTATGTTCGCACCACCAGATACCAAAGCAAATTCCTTGTATGTGTACTGTACACGTACCTGGCAATAAACTTGATCCTGAAATGATAATGGTATACACTCAGGTACTCAAGTGCTGTACTCAAGTTTCATTTTAAAGCTATTCACTTGAGTATTAAAATGGTATGCCACATTCTACTTCTACTGCGCTATAACTAGTTTACACTTGCAGTTATAGTTACTTTTTATATACAACATTGGCAAACTACAACTTCAAAATACTGTTAAATGTATTTGTAAGTTTATTCTGTTTACTTAGTACTTTTATTTTGGATACGTAAGTGCATTTTGCTTATAAAACTTATATACTTTTACTAAAATAACATTTTTAAATCTCGACTTTTACTTGAAATTAAGTATTTTCAGACGGTGTTATAACTACTTTTAGGATAGGAGGAGGATCTGAGTATTTTTTCCGACACTCAAGATGTAGTTACAGCTCCACTGTTTATCTCTTGGAGCATTGACCATCTTCACAATCAAATTCATCAACAGCCCAATATCACAAAACACGTTTGTCTCCGCATTTGTGCAGATAAACAAACATAAACGACATTGTAACAACGTGATGAAATGACTACGCAGACGAACCATTTGAAAATATTGCTTTGTGAAACAAATCGAATGTGCTAATGACTGTACTCCTACATTAGGGGAGTAATGGATTACGTAATCGATACAAAGGAGAGGTTATTGTCAAAGCCGTCAGATTACTGTTACATTTAAAAAAACAATTGGGTATTACTCTCTAGATTACAGTAGGTCACTGATTAAAACATGTTCACAGGTAACTAGTAATTGAATACATTTTGAAAGTTACCCTCCTAGCCCTGAGGAGGAGTTAGCTTAGATGCTATCATATTTCTCCTATATATGATAGGTACATTTTTAATAACCTGGTGTCCTCCCTGTGTTTCTGAATGATGATACATTAAAAGGACCGAATCCATTCTCTGCTGAAGTGCATGTCAGAATTATAATTTGTTTCTGAGCAGCCTGTTTAGTGTAAATGGAGCGCCCTCTAGTGTTGAGAAGCGCTCAGTGCACCTAGATTTGGAGTTAAATCCTGTGTGTGTGTGTGTGTGTGTGTGTGTGTGTGTGTGTGTGTGTGTGTGTGTGTGTGTGTGTGTGTGTGTGTGTGTGTGTGTGTGTGTGAGTGATGAGCGTTGCTGATGTTTCTCTGGCAGCCGATGACTCAGCGCTCCCTCCTCTTCCTCCTCTTCTCATCCTCTTTGTAAGCAAAACTCCAGGAACGGAATAGATTTGTCCCTCAGCAGGTAGCTTCAAGCAGAAGAGATTAGATCCACACACACACACACACACACACACACACACACACACACTGGCTGAACATATATGTATTAAGTGACACAAACACTTTATTCTTCATTGCTGTGTGATGCGACGACAGCTTCACTGTGGGAGACTCACACACACACTTACACACACTTACACACACTGCTGGATGTCCCTGCTTATAGAGGCACAATCTCACCTCACACATCATGTTTTATTATACATATTTCATACACACACACTCACACTCAGAATAAAACAAATATCTCTTTTTCATTTGCAGCCGTTTTAATGATACCTCTCTGCTGCCCTGAAGGAGCTGTCTTCATTTGAGCTGTGTGTGTGTGTGTGTGTGTGTGTGTGTGTGTGTGTGTGTGTGTGTGTGTGTGTGTGTGTGTGTGTT
>NW_011363985.1:0-1452 GCF_000735185.1 Notothenia coriiceps | reverse complement strand
TGAATATGTATACTAACGTGTGTTTTTGTGCTGTGTGTGTGTGTGTGTGTGTGTGTGTGTGTGTGTGTGTGTGTGACGTGGTACGACTCATCCAACAGCCATTAGTCCCAGCAGCTTCAGGGATGGTTTACGGCCAGATGTAATGAGAGCAGAGCAGCAGAACAACAGGTATTTTCTCTGTAGTTATGACCGCGGATTGTGTTTCAGTGGCAGCTCGCTGCCGGCAGTCTGCTGTACAGTGTCAGCTTGTCAGTTGTTACAGAAAAGTACGACAAATACGTCTGAAATATATGTTTGTTGCACGTGAAACAAACTGGCCGGAAACCTTCGGTCTAGTTTCGATACGTTTTTTAGACCCAAACGTTTTCAGGCTTTTCAGCGGATAGCAGAAACAACTCGTGTGTGTCTACCATCTTTAATTAAATAACATCAATTAAAAAATGAATCTGTTATAAAGGTCAGTCTGACTTGAGCTTTTTAAGTGACTGCTCTTCGGGGCGATTACACAATACAATCTTTCCTTAAAAAGAGAACATGACTCAGTATACAGTCTGGCATTAACTGTTAGGTCGCTGTTATTCATATTTAGCCCACTTTGTTGTGTGTACATTGAAACATTTCACATCCAAATGATGTAGAATACATGCAACAGGAATACCGGTGTACTAAAAAGCTAATTCAATACCAAACATGTGTTGCATACAAAAGTCAAAGTCAACTTCATTGTCAATTTTTGAGTTTTTTTGTACAGAGAGAGATCGAAATAGTGTTTCCCACAATCCAGAGGAATACAAAAATACATATATATACACATATACATAATCAACAGACACATTTTTACATCTGCACAAATTAAAATACATAAATAAAAGCACAACAGTCCATTCAACATAACAGTCAGTTCAAAATACAGTAGGAGCACCACACACATGGGGACTGATGAAGCTTTCTGATGACCTGTAATGAGAGGAAGCTAGGTCAAGAAATGCATGTATAGTGACAGGAATATACAAGTCAAAGTAAAGGATATACTTGCTACAGTAAGTGTTTCAATGAAACACGTGTTTAGCACATTAAGCAAAGATCAGAATCAAGAGCAGGACTTGTTTCAGACTGATGGATGATTTGTAGTTTTTCCTGTCCAGACACTTGTAGTCATTGTTCCTGTTTGTGCTGTATATAACATTACATTACATGTCACTTGTTAAATGCTTTTATCCAAAGCAACTTACATGCTCAATACTGTGGGCAATCCCCACAGGAGCAATTTGGGGTGAAGTGTCTCAGGGACACAACGACATGCTGACTGCAGTGGGGTTTGAACCTGTGACAACCTGATCCCAACACCTACGCACAACCCACTGCGCCACACGCCACACTATATCAAGTTGACTGACTTTCACTTCTGTCCCTCAAAGGTCCCTCT
This sequence comes from Notothenia coriiceps, assembly GCF_000735185.1. Lineage (NCBI taxonomy): Eukaryota > Metazoa > Chordata > Actinopteri > Perciformes > Nototheniidae > Notothenia > Notothenia coriiceps. The sequence continues at coordinate 26 of NW_011363985.1, read as the reverse complement.
GACATATCAGCAGCTTGAACTCTGCA
>NW_011363984.1:0-8559 GCF_000735185.1 Notothenia coriiceps | reverse complement strand
CTCTTAAAAAGGGGCTGCAACGGATCTGATACAGACTGATCCAGATTTGAACACTTCTATGACGTCACAGAAGTGGCGCTACGGCTATTGGGCCAACTCCACCAATCAGGAGGAGTCAGCCACGGACATTGCCGTTCGAAAGCGCTGGAGACGCTGTAGTACAGATGCCAGGCCTGTAGATGGTGCTGTTCTCACAGAATCAGCGCATGCAAAGACAGTGTTAAATTGAGCGAAATGAGGAATGGCTAAAATGCATGATGTTTGGTATTTTGAAAAATAAAAAGTATAAATATGCCTTATATAGGTATGGTCCTACACTATATTATTCAAATATAGCATGATGTGAATGTGGTACACACCACTGCATGCTGCGGAGAGCTGGTGGGTGAAAGAAAATATATCTGCTTTAGGCAAATTTCCATTCTACCCAAGTTTGGGAGGAGAAAAACAAAGGACAAAATTCATCCTGCCCAGCAGTTACAACAGTGACCCTCATAACTCATCATTGTCTAGCAGGACTATGTGCTGCCTTCAAGATCGTACTCATTATGAACACAAATGTCCTATACCCTCTCAAGGCGTCTTAAGGCAGCAATTGAGAAACAATGTTGGTTAATAAGTTACATGACTGGTTTTTTGTTAACATCCTACAGCTGATTACCTGAAATGCAGTCGGTATCCAACGGTGAACAGGGAACAGGGAACTACATGTTGATATGTGAGAAGAAAAGATGGAAGGGTGCCCTCTGGTGTTTGGAAAAAATAATGACACCAATTTGCAACGAAACTTATCTTAACCTGCCAGGGTGCGTTAAAATCCTGCCAGGGGGCAAGTCCCATCATGGGCTTCTCAAGAAGATCACATGCTTGTCATGTAACATTTTATTCAGGCTACAAAACTGTGTAATCCTTGTTTAAACTTTAACAAGTCAACAAGGCAGGGGTGTCAAACTCAATTTCATCGCGGGCCACATTCTCATAAAGGTTGCACTCAAAGGGCCAGTTGTAACTATATAAATATATAAAATAATGTATTATATTACATTATTGCCTCTGAATTGGATTATTATCGGATAGGATAATAACTTAGTAATTAACTACGTCTGAAAGCAGAAGTTAGTCTAGGGCAAATAATTGCAAGTCTCTTCAGTGCACATTTCACAAAAGGAGATGCATTGTGGGACAAGTAGTTTATGGGCAACGTGATCCTGTAAAGTGGCATGTAACCGTATAATAAACGTATTATATTATTTGCAAGTTCTTGCGGGGCCACATCAAATGAAGTCGAGGGCCAGATTTGGCCCCCGGGCCTTGAGTTTGACACCCCTGATTTAAACAAATGATCCCAATGCAAAGTGGTAGGGACCAAATTGGCCACTTCCAAAAGTGGAGGGGACATGTCCCCAGCGTCCCCAGTATAAATGACGCACAGCACACACACATTCCTGAATCACATGGCTGAACACCATCATTTTAAAAATAATAATTTATTCTTAAACTCTGAAAACAGAGTCAAACATTTTACAATGACAACACCAAAAAGAGAAAAGGTTATTCTGATCCCAAACCCACAATCTGATGCCACAGGTCCATCCTGGTTTTGAACTTTATTCAGTAGATGAAGTCTCAGGAGTGTGTCCTTGTGTTCATGGTTATTTCAGAAGTCTGTGCACTACTATCTGTATGTAGAGCTGAGTTCAAGGCCACTGAGCGCTCCTCTGCTCATCTGAGTTTGACGTGTAGAGCGTTTATAAGGTCCATCATCTCTTCAAAGTATTCGTTCTCCTCTCCGAGGATCATCTGGGACTGGATCATGTCCTGGTACTGTTCTCTGAGCAGGAGCAGCGAGGCCTTCAGGGAGCTGTGAGAGCGGTACTGATCCACACACACCGGTGCCAGCGCCAGCATGGCCCGCAGAGCCTGGGGGGGGGGGCCACGACACACACACACTATTTATTTGACTGAAGCAAACACTGAAGCCTTCCAGCCTCTCTGTTAATCATGACATTTTCTCAGCACTGCACCTTCTCTCTGAAGTCGTGCTCGGTGGAGTCCAGCAGCTCTGGGATCAGACTGCACCATCCCTCCTCCAGCAGCCCCTCCCTCAGAGACACCAGAGAGTACTGCCGCAGAAGCTCCTGGTGGGAGGCGTGCAGCCCCGGGTCCAGACCGGCCTGGGAGATCAGCTCCTGGAGCGGGAGGAGAGCAGCGTCACACACTGATTCACTACCACCACAACACTGTGTGTGTATGTGATGGCAATGATTTATTCATTCAAATGTACTTGTATTATTATTATTTGAATTATTTCAATACCATTGAAAAGATACAGAAATATAAGCTGGGAAGGATGAGGCAGAAAACCCACTACACTTATTGGAAGCCTCTACCTCAATAATAATACAATTCACAATGTTTTAGAGAAGACAAGATTCCCAAAATCATATGGAATCAACAGTGATGGACAACATACAGTAAAAACAACAATATTACTCACAAAATGGTATGCGTGTGTGAAGGGGATGTTGGTGTTTGACCTGCAATGACTCCTAAGCAATAGCATACTAAATGTGCCTATGAGTGAACAGCAGATCAATGGTCATTTAGGTGTTTCTGTGACTTTAGAGGAACAGTGCTTGGTCAGGTTGGAAAAGCCTCCTTACAACTGAGTATGAGTATCGGGGTTAATGGTTAAGAACAAGCCCCTGTCCTAGGTGGGATGTATTAAAGTGCAGTAACTCAAGTACTGTATCATTTTGACTACTTTATACTGCACTACATTATTGAAGTACATATTGCACTTTTTACTTCACTACATTTATCTGACAGCTTTAGTCAGTTTTCAAATGTCTAAATGCCATTTATCTGCATTGTCCCCTTTGCTGTGACACTGTACATGTTCCCTCTGTGGGACGAATATAGGATATCTTAATCAGATTGTTAGCTAATACGAAATGTAAATACACCAATAAATAAACATTGACCAATAGGTAAATACATCCAGCAGCTGTATACACATTGTATTAAATTAGCTCTACACTTACCAGCTGGGATGAATACATGAATGCGTCAATAATCATAATCCAGTAATTGAACATATATGATTCTGAAATTAGCTATTGTAATAAACAAGTATGTGTACTTTTGATACTTAAGTATATTTTAAAGCGAAACCTTAGCGTTTTTACTCAAGTATGGCTTCTAATGCAGGAGTTTCTACCGAGTGTATCATCTGAGAACTGTTTTGTTACCTGTAAGAGATGTAACCCTTTTAGACGCCGTGTGTAACTGGGGGCCACAAATACAAAGAGTGTGTTTCTGTGCATTGCTTTCCTAACTCCTCATGTCTGAAGACAGCAGTTTTTATATTGCGACGACAGGTACCTTCTCACTGATCATGTCGTAGAGCATGGTGACGATACGAGTGCGCAGGACCCCCCCTCGGTCCCCCCTGAACAGCTCCGACAGCACCTGCAGCCCTCCCCGGGAGAGGAAGTGGCGCTGGGCGAAGGGGAAGTTGCGTAAGAGGGAGGCCACTGCAAAGAGAACCTGGAAAGAAGAATATCCAACATTATTTTTACAGCTCTGCTTCACAACATATCACTGAAGTGCAGCTGTGTGTGAGCACCTTCTTCTTGACCCACAGCGGCTGATCTGTGGCCAGCATCGTGAGCAGCGTCTGCAGAGCCCCCCCCTCCATGGCCTTCACCTGGACCTCCGGGTTACTGCAGGACAAAACATCCGTCAGTCACCACCATTACATCCTCTCTGAGTGTGAGCATAGCTTACAAGAGGCAACCTTTGGGAGAGGGTAATGAAACCAACCAATTTGATTTTCTTTTTTTTAAAGGGGGACATGTAGAGTAAAAGCAGTTTCGCTAACAAAATATGCTGTATTTTTATTTATGCAAATGAAATCAAAATAGATGAAGAAATATCAGGCAAGTGTTAAATAATAGTACCAGAGCATTTCCACTGAAACATAACATATGTTAATACAGTCCATAGACAGCACACAAGGCAAAGTGTCCAACCTGTGTGTAAACCTGAACCAGCTGTTTGTTATGAGGCAGAGATGGGACTTGTAGTCGGAGACGAGGAGGGTTGTAGGCAGTGTTAACTTCACATTTTAATATCTTTTGTTTAATTATATTTTTACTGAATGAGTGGGGGTTTGAATACATTATATTCACAAATTCAACACCACACAAAATGTCACTTCCTCCAAAAAAAAGAAATATATACAAATATATATGAAAACAAATTATAAATACATGAGCTAAAGAATAACAAGGTAGATGCAAAATGCATCCCCACTCATTCAAAAATATCCATCTACAGAGCTTTGTAAATTGTGTTCCATATTTAGTGGAATTGTTTTCCTTTATTACTCTCTACTGACATTGTTGTTTCAATGTTCAAATCATATTTCATTTACCAGGAGCTTCCTTATATTTCCAGCTTTACAATATCAACTTCTTAAACAAGGCGTTTGCCCTCCAGTTGTGTTTCTTATTTTCTGGGTAAAGACATCCTCAGGCCAGAGCGGGGCAGCGGTACCTGGACACAGCTGATCCCAGGACGAAAGCGGAGCTCTCCTGCAGTCTGAAGTCAGAGCTGTTCAGGGTCTCCACCACCAGCTGCAGCCCCCCCATGGAGCACAGGTTCTGAGCGTTGTCCACCTAACGAGCAGAGGAAGAAAGGTCAATCTCAGGCCCCGGCCACACGAGGACGAAAACGGTCGTTTGCATTACTGTTTAGTGTCATATAGACCGTTCGGCCACACTAGGACGACCGAATATGACAGTAAACAACTGCGGAAACGATAACGGGTCCCAAGGTGGATAGAACGGCATACGCAACGCTCTGGGGGGTCCAACGGCTCCGTGTGTAAACCGTATACGATCATTTTCTGATAATGATGACGCAATAGCCCCGCCTCTCCCCACCTCTGCTGCTCACCCCCGCGTCAAAGTAAACTGCACACTGAATTCAGATTATTTATCTTTCTCTCGATATGGACATAAACGCGAGTGAAGTCTAATCTGACAGGACGGAGACACGCAGCTCTGCTCACCTGCAGCTCCCAGCTCGTCCCGCTGTGATGCAGCGGTGAACGGAGCTAAACACACACTTCAAGTCAGATCATCAACCTTAGCTATTTTAATTACCTCTCAAACTACCTAAACTAGTTATAAATATGTTTATTTTTACTGTCGGCCGGGTCACACATTACTGGATCAGCTGCTGCATGAGACAGACACTGACGCTGTCCGAAGAGAGGGAGGAAAAAGAGAGGCTCCATGTATTATATTATTATATTATATAGATTTGTTATTCATTTGTTTTAAAGCTCAATAAATAACAAAGAAGACCTTTGACCGGCACTTTTATAATTTTGTCAAGAAGATTTAAACTTTAATACACGTTGACTGGTGAAAAACTCTGCCCGGTTCCCTCGGCCCCCACCGCGGAGAATAAACAGAAGGGCAACCATGACAACCATGCTTCTTCGCTGCTTTTGTGGAGGAAGTTACAGCGCCACGTACAGGCTCCTGCATATGTACTGCAGCTTCTCCAGCGGTTGGAGCTAAACGGAGCTGTCTCGTGTGGACAGGCACTATCCGGTGAACATAGCGTGTGGACGGAAGCTTTTTTGCGATTGCGTTTGCGTTAATCCTATGCGTTTTGCCGTATGCGTCCTCGTGGGGCCGGGGCCTCAGAATACATGCGTCAGTGTGTGTAGGTGTTAATGTGTGTGAGTGTGTGTGTGACCTGATGCACCAAGTACTCCAGCTCCAGCAGGATGCTCAGCCTCTGCTCCGTGGTGCTGCTGCTGCTGTTAAACTGCTCCAGCAGACGCCTCATTATCTGCACAACAACAGTCATTCAGCTCAACTGCAGACTGAAGGATAGCTGGTCATGACCAGGCTTCAACATTTTGATTTCATTTAGAGCATGGCCACTTTAAGCAGGTGGTCTCTTTATGTCAAACTTGAGCTCTCTGCTTGCTGGAAGCTGTCTCCACTTCAGTAATGGTTCAATTAAAGCACTAATAATGCTTTGATTAGACCTTATGGTCTGTGTTCACTACGTGCCCTATTCTACGCAACAGCCTCTCTTTTTAACTGTTCCCATTGAGAAGAGAGCCCATGCCGTCACATGCACACTGCGCCCAGCGTCTTGGTTTGGAGCGGTCGCACAGCTATTTTGTGAGGCCGCTCCGAGCACTGGAAGAATACTGGAAGAACTGGAAAATAATAACACTTTTTTAGAAAAGCGCCTTTGACAGTTTACAACACAACAGTTTACAGCTAGAAATTCAATTTATACAAACGGATAACAGATTTTATTTTACCCAAGGACATTTTCCCAGATAGCGCTCATAAAAAAAATAACCTCTCAGTTTGTCCTGAATCACATCCCTTTGTCACTAAAGAAATGACTTCTCTAACGTGTGATGTACCTGATCATCCGTCTGTACCAGCAGGTCCAGCTCATCCATCTCTCTCTTCAACTCCTCCATGGGACGGAACCGGGACGCCACCGAGTCCTCGTAAGTAGAACAAATATACCATTCTATAGAGGTCATAACACATTTATGGCAGCTTTTCCACTCAGTCCACAGTGTGTCGCTAGAGTAATTAAATATACAACATGCACTGTGCGGTTACCTGGTGCTCTGCGCTCTCCGGCTTAATGTCCTCCTTTATCTTCTTCATGACCCGTTTGAGCTCCTCCGGACTGATGGAGGTCTCTTCTGTCTCTCTGCTCACATACAACACATTCACAGTCACTCTCTCACAGCAGCAGACTTCAGATCAGCTGGACAGGAAGTCCTGCAGGTAGAGACTCTGGACCTACCTGTGCTCCTGGTCCAGATATTTGAGCTGCTCCTCTCCCAGCCGTACCTCCCTCTGACCCGTCTGCAGGTTCAGCCGTACATGAGAGCCTGCGGGCACCGCCTGACCTACACACACACACGCACATACCATTTATACATCACTTCAGGGGACATTACATTGACTTACATGCATTTCCTGGAGACTTATCCTAACCTTAACCATAACCAACACATGCCTAACCCTAACCAAGTTTTCATCCTAAAATTAATGATTCCCCTCATAGGGACCTCCATTATGTCCCCATAAGGGGGGCGAGTCCCCACAAGTGACTGTGTAAACAGATTTAGGTCCCCACAAGGATGGAAATGCTAGCACACACACACACACACACACACACACACACACACACACACACACACACACACACACACACACACACACACACACACACACACACACACACACACACACACACACACACACACACACACACACACACACACACACACACACACGTTTTAGATCAAACAAAGTACCTCTACAGTCCTTCAGTATTTTACCTGGTTTGAGTGTTTGCCACTCCTCTGTAGGCTGGACCACCTCGAAGTCTCCTTCATCTCCTACATCCGTCACCTCCACTTCTCCTTCAGTATTCTCCACCACAGCTAGGGCAGAGCCAGACTGCAAACACACAAAACTAGAGCATGTATTCTCTGGTGTACTGGCCAACAACCTTTTTAAAGATATGATGAAAAAACAAACGGCATGACACTATAGTCATCCTCAAGCTAGCTTGCAACTGTACTACTTGTCCCTGGACTGTCTTGGATCAGAGACCTAGCTTCCATCACCTTGTTTGACATCTTACTGGCCCTTGAGCTGCATACACCAACATGTGTGTACCCTAACAGTATGTACTGTTGCTGAAAGCTGGTAAGATTCGCAGCTTTCCTAAAATATTCAAGATTAGTCAATTAACCTCGGAGGTCAGGGAAGACCCGCTTCCTGACTGATAATATCACTAATGTTACATCAGTAAAAACTGTAATTCCAACATAACACAACACGAGAAAAAGCTGTATAATCCAGTATAACTCACCTTCTGGCTGAGAGTGCTGGTCATGTGACAGCAGAGCAGCAAGAAGAGAGCCAGAGAGCTGAGAGGAGCTGCAGAGCGGCTGGGGACCAGCTGCATGACTGAAACACACAGCACCTGGATGTGAAGAACTATCATTTAAGGATTCGTTATCACAAGTATACCTAATTGCTGTTCCTGATTTCAAGTATATTTCAAATGTATTTTTAAAAGTCTATCTAAAAAAAGGTACAAATAAATAAATAAATACAGATATTAAGTGAACATAGAAATAGCATTTGATTGTAAGTGTATTGTATCCATAGAGTGCTTTTAGAGGTCATTTGAAAATACTTTTAGTGGCAATAATTTGTTTGAAAGTATAATTTTGGTTAGTTTTCTTTATTAAAATGTACATCATTAGAAGTAAATAAAAGTACAAGCAGTGAACTTTTAAATAACTGTATTTAAATCTGTATTTCCTACAATCTGCCTGATAAAGTGTCCTTGGGAAGGATGCTAACAAAAACAAGTTCTCCCTAGGTGCACACTTAACATATAAGTTTCTGTAAATTAAGTACAATAATAGTAGTGAAAAAGTATGACATTATTCAACCCTACCTCCCTGTAGTTAAAACA
>NW_011363983.1:0-6323 GCF_000735185.1 Notothenia coriiceps | reverse complement strand
CACAGACACTCATCACCGAGGTCACAATATCAATCGATCCAGCAGAGCAATAGCCTATAGGCTAAACACAGCAGATCAACAAAAGACATGACATAAATGAACTTACCAAAGCTGCAGTAAATGGTCAACTTCATTCATTTTCTTTCCGTTATACTGATTTTAATCGCTATAAGCTGCTCTCTCTCGTCTCCTCTTCACAACTACACTTTTCGCGGCACACATACTTACAGCCAATCAGCTATGAACTATGAGATTACGTTTTGGTGGGGTTGCCATCATTCTGCCCTACTGGTGATTATTTTTTTGCCACACACATTGAATACAAAAAGACTCTGGCCATGCGCAGTGTAGTTTTTACAGCACCCATTCATTTTGACAGCAGAGAGAGGGGCTAGATCGGGGCTTGCCCCTCATTACATTACATGTCACTTGTTAGACACTTTTATTCAAAGCGACTTACATACTCGATACAGTGGACAATCCCCACAGGAGCACTTTGGGGTGAAGTGTCTCAGGGACACAACGTCTGCTGACTGCAGAGGGGTTTGAACCTGTTTGAATCCCCTGATCCGAACACCAACACACAACCCACTGCACCACACGCCTCATCGCTCAACACAGCTCAATAGGCACAATGTAGAAACTAATTACAAGAACGCAGACTAAAACAGCAATGGACAGACGAATCAGATGACTAAACATGATCTTAAAATATATTTTAAGATATTTATTTTAAAAATGTTGTGATATTTGAGTGTTTTATTTTTTATTCATTTACAAAAAATCTCCACTTGGTCATTATGGGGTATTGTGTCTCGAATGTTGAGAAAAAAATGAATTGAATCCATTTAGAAATATGGCTGTAACATAACAAAATATGGAAAAAGTAAAGGGGTATGAATACTTTCCGGATGCACTGTAAATATTACATCTCGATTAAACACTAATTTCTTATATTTTCTTTACATCACCAGTTCAAAAATAAAGAGCTGTAATTTACTATATATATGTATATTTTTATGTCCAGGATTTATAAATGTCTAAGTCTAAATCTAAAGATAAGACGTTTAGAAATACATGTAGAAAATCCTAAAATATAACAATGAGCTTTGGCTCTGCTCCATGGTAATCTATCCAGTCCTCACAATAATAGACAGTAAGCTTTAGCGATAATGTACACAAGTCTATAGGCTATTGCTGCAGCTGTACTTCAAAATAGTTAAATGAATCATAAATCATTCATACTCTTGGCTGAATATAAGATGGTTATTATTCACTAAGAGATGACCTTGAGATAATTGTGTCAGTATTTATCATTTCATGCACTCACATATGAAAGCTCCGTGTTCACAAGTTGTTTAACAACACATGAAACTCCAGCCCTGTGTCAACATCATTGTGCTTAACTCTTAATGTTAGCTAGAGCTATCTAGCATCAAAATCAGTGACCGAGTTCCAGGGAGCAACAGATGAGAGCAAACTTAAATTCCTTGTCTAACAGTTAAACAAGCAGATAACAAGTATTGTGATGAACCTCAACCTACCACAAAAAACGTGAACATTTACATTTACTCACTTAAAGACCTCAAGTAAAAATGTATATGATTTGCTTGGATTATATACTACCCTCCAAAATCATTTTTTACAGTGTATAATTTCCCTCTTTCTTTCACACTGAGCAATTGTGTTGAATGAGAAGAAAGTCTAAAAAATCTTGTTGCTCAATGCTTACATCTTCTAACTCCCTGAAGACTTGTTGCCCACAGAGATACTTTAATCCTCAGGCAGAGTGCTGCTGGTACACACTGCCTGTCTCTTTCAAGCTGCCATATGGAGGAACGAAGGGTCCATCTTTGTATTCCCCACCTATGCTGCTCTCTGCAGGCTGGCTAAACAGCCTGGTCCGACTCCCACGAACTAAGTTAGGGCTAAACTTTAAGTTTAGCGACGTTGACTTCTTCCTGGCCCCTGGAGTTCACTGTATCAGATGTTGCTGCACCGATGGGAGCAGCACTGCAGGGCAGCAGCAGATGGAGGTCTGTGGGGTCAATCTTCCTGGACCTCGCCTCAGCAATGCTCTTTGAGGATTTTTGCAGAACAGAATGGTCCTTAAAGTCTCTAAATAAACATGAAACAACTAAACTATGACTTGAAGCTGCAAACAAGCCTCAATGTTTGGAAATATAAACACATGGTGAAACAGTTTTAAGGCTGACGGGTTGAGAATGGTTAACATATTCGCGTGGGGGAGGTAGGTGACTTTAAATCAGCCTTAAGGTTTTGTTGGAGGAACTGGCCAGAAAGGACATAGTTTAGACTAGAGGAAGGAAATGTAGTCAATAATTTCACATTCAGCTGAAACAATATAACTTTTTGGCCGGCTAAAGACCAGAATCAAGCACAACACACAGAGAGACCTGCCTGCTTTAATTCTAATGTTCTGAAATGATAGTTCTGTGTAAGTCCATACTGTCACAGTCTGTGGCACAGCTTACCTCGGCCTCATATGCAATGAGCAATATCTGTATTGGATAGATGGAAACAAGAGGTATTCCATTGCATATCTTATCTTAACCTACTGTATATACATTTCACATTAAATATGATGTGGCCTGGTTCTAAGGGTAATCCAAGTCTAGCGTTCTTTTAAATGCAGCGTTAAAGTTGGGGTTATTGTCTGCCTAATAACACTGATAAGCTACCTAGCAGAATATCACCAACATGTATACACACACAGACACACACACATAGAAAAGCATGCTTTATTCAATAAGCTGAGGTCATGAGTAGTTGCCGACATCATTACAAATGGCTGTAGCACTTAACACATCAACAGTGGCAAAAGAGGAAAGAGCACATTAATTCCGTAATGTCGATGCTTGTTAGCAGGGTCGGCTAATAAATAAAACACAGTTTGGTCTCTCTGTTGGCCGATGTCTTCCAGCCGCCTGTGGCGTCTTAATGTTCTGTTTTAATCAGGGACAGCAGCGGCTAAAGGGCTTACGCTAGCACATTGCTACTACATTTCCCCACACGTTCCAGGGATTTAAATAGTGGGCAAGTAAGCCATTGCAAGAGCCCCTTGTCCTGCCTAGTTATTCCCATTCTCTTCCCCTGTATCCAAATTCACTGCGGCCTCACACTGTCACACTGAGACTCAACTCTCCATTGTTTTTTTAAAAGGAGAAATGGCTGGTGTTGGGTCAGGGGCGGTGTGGAAGGCTTTGATAGGTAATCACGTTGGAACCCCCATTTTACCAGCTTTTATCCTGTTATAGTAAAAAAACTATTTGTGCCGATCTGAGGTGTAGAGTGGGGGGGGACGAGCAGCAAAGGGGGAGCCAGGGCAGAAGTTGGACGTTAATACAGATATCGTTCAAAGATTATAGCAGCTTGCTGAGGTTCAGCTAGCGGATTTAAGTCACTGCCTTTCTGCACTGGTAACCATGCCGACTGCACCGGGAAACTATTAAAACAGCCCTGCATTGCAAGGTAGGAACACCCCTCCTAAGAAGAAAAATGGCAGCCTATTGGCCCACAAACCCAGGAGAAGCTTCTCATCAGTGGAGGAACAGCAGGCTGCTTATGGGACAAAACACTTTGCAGAGAAGAGAATTTTCACTCATTTTCATTCAAATTGTTTCCATAACTTTTGGCTAGGATAAGCTCTTGGCAGCAGTAGAGCTTTTCGGCAGTCTGAATTACTTTTTGCATCGCTCCATCAGTTTCGATGGAGGTTAAGGCAACATAACTAGATTTACTCAACAAAACTACCTGGCAAAGGTTAGAGAAAAACCATTTATATAAGAACGTTTGTCAAGCTATGGAAGTAATGTAACTTTATGACATCACACACATGACTTACATATGCAGCCATCCTAAATCTCCCCCCACCCCCCGCCCCCAACCAAGCATCCATAATCATAGTAACCATAAAAACTTAAAATACATTTAAATGCTGAACTTAAAACATGTAAAGCTGAAGCCTGAAATCATCAGCACATCATTTATGTTGAGTGTGGATCTCACACAGAGCTTGGCTACATTTACTGATTATTATAGGCTTATGTTGAATCATGCTGAAGCATTTTAAAGACACGCAGAGTGTTGTTTGTAAGACACGACAGACACGCCTCTAGTTGATGATTTTCACTTATATTCTGTACATGAAATCTGTGGAAATATGTTATTCAATAAACAGCATCAAAACATAAGGTTTTACTTTAGAGACATAGACCACAGTAAAGTTCACTCATTAAGATAAGATAGAACTTTATTGATCCCAATTCGGGAAAGCGTTGTGTTACAGAAGCATACAAAGACAAAACAAATTAAAAGACAAGAAATAAACAATAGTAGAAAATATACACAAATGAACAATAACAAGATATAAGCAAGGTAGCCTATTATATATACATAAGTATGTGACAGATGGAATATTAGACTGAATATATAAATGTAAAATGTACAGTGAAGAGAAAAGAGAAAAACTATGGAGCAAAGAGTTCTCTGCCAGCCAGAGGTGATTTGTTGTACAGTGTTATTGCAGTTCATTATGAACCAGTGATATAGAGCCCACGCTTTAGGTCAGTGGTTCTAAGACTTTTTTCTTTGAAAAATAAATTCAGCCTATATAAAGAGGTACAGTAGGGCCTACAGCACTGCACCATCAGTGTCTGATTTATTAAAACAACAACCTTGTAACTGAGAAACACTTAAATGCTACATTTCAAATTTTTACAATCCATCACTAAATTTATGGCAAACCAATTTCAACATCATGCAATAACACTAAGACGACATTAGTTGCATTGAACTGATCTTTTTAACAAGTTGTACTTACAATGTAGTGAGAAACATGGGCTTGTGCTTCACTGAGGATCTTTGTCATTCTGACAGGGAGGCTAATCTACACATCTGCAACAATAAAAGGAGAATATTGTCAGCATTACTCCCACCAGCATCAGCTTTGGGCCTATTGGAAGAGAGAAAAAAGGTTAATTATTTTAAAATTAAAGTTAGTTAAAAGGTGTCCTATTATACTATTTTCAGGCATATATTATAGGTCTATAGGTCTGCCTTAGGTGGGTTATCATTTTGCCCTTGCATTAAATGTTCTATGTTTTTTTTTTTTTTCAAATCCGAGATTGGGTTAGAAATATTGTGGTGCTGAAGCCCCTCCAGAACACGTTGATTATGCCAATATCAAAAATCCACCAAAACATGAATGTTTACTCAAAACGGAGCCATGACTCCTGCGGCTGTGGCTCACTGGGCTGAGCGTTCAGCCTCAGATCAGGGGGCGCTGCCTGGGGAACAGTTGAAACCCGCCTCAGCCGCCACTGTGTCAGGCCGTTGTGTCCTTGGGCAAGACACTAAGTTCCTCCTGTGGGCAGTACGTTATTCACTGTTACATGTGTAATATGATGTAAACCGCTCTAATAATGTAATTCATTATTATTTTCTTCCTACCTTACATTTTTTCCTTGCAGCAGAGTGTGAGCCTGCTTTCATACAAGAGGTGGGAGGTGTGGGGGGTCTTATCTCACAAATCACAGACCTGTGTTGTATCTGATGGGGGTGCAGGGGGTGTTCTTGGGCAGAACACCCTGTTATGGTTTTCCCCTGATCAGGAAGGCCAGACAACATATGTCAGGCTTTTGAATTGGCTCTTTAAACTGAGGTCAAAGTTCTACACTCCCACAAAGCTTACACATTGTACGAGTAATTATGCCAGGTTATGAATATGGGACGATTCTAGTCAGCTGATAGCCAAACAGTTGATAAATAAGCCATTGAAGGTAGGGCATCAATAAAAAACCTAATGCTACTCAGCTGATGCAAGTGCAACTCCGATCTGAAATAATGCTCCACGGATCAGACAGAGAGAGAAGAAAGTGTGCTGCTCACCCTGGGAACCCAACATCAAGAGAGGAGGGGGGGGCATAAGCCTGTCCCAGGCATAGGTTACCAAGGAATTAATGAACTTTCAGTTGGACTCCTTATCCATCGTATTGACAGGATGAAGTGAAAAGCCTCGCCCCCCCCCCAGTGCAAGAACAAAGAGGGAGAGTTTACTGAAATGAAAAAGCAATGGCCCTTATCTCTGAGACAGGTTGTAAGGAGGCCCAGTGAACAAGGCGGAGGGCACGCACGCACGCACGCACACACACACACAGTGGAACCTCAGTGGTCGGCAGCCTTACGGCAGCGTGTAGAACACTTGGTTTCAGGTCAGATAAAAGCTCACTGGAATGAATCATTCTCTCACTGCTGGGTGATAGTAGTACTGTGTGTGTGTGGGGGGGGGGGTTGTGGGTCTG
>NW_011363982.1:0-2360 GCF_000735185.1 Notothenia coriiceps | reverse complement strand
TGCTTATATCCTTTTGGTGGTGTAAACATAAACACTCAACTTTGTGAGGAACCACTGCGCCTAGCCTTACATCACTAAGTGAAGCAACATTATGTAACAGTTTGCAATTTAAGTCTGCCCACCTTCTTAAACAAACCTTAAAGTGGACCTATCATGCTATATTTGACAAATATATTGTAGGGCCATACCTATACAAAACATGTCTGTCAAGTTTTTTTTTCAAAATACCAAACAGATCACCCATTGTAGCCATGCCTCATTCCGCTCAAACCCCTCTTTTGCAGCCCTGTTAGAGAAACGCGGATTTTGGGTCCTTAGCTTGAAAAAAAGAAAGAAGAGGAGGCGGAGCTAATGCCTGATGAGCGTTCTACCGGAGATAAAGTTAAATTTGTGCTGTGATAAAAGCGCCATCTTGTTTAAACCACATCAAGGATTATTTCTGAAACAGTTTGGAGCTCAAATGCTTTTTTTCTTGCAGGTTTATCACAAGGTGAGTTCTTTTTTTATTTCCTGCTTTTTAAACACATGTGCTCAACAGTACAGGTTAGCTCTGAGTGTTAGCGAGGCTTGCTAATGTAAACAAAGACGTCCAAAACACGTCAGGCATTGTTTCCGATAGCAACTTTCTGTGGGTCCGCTGCCGATTTGACGTCAGATCGGAAGCAAATCTGTATCCACTCGTTGTACACCCGTTTTTAAAAGAATTGGGTAAGGAGGAAAAGAGAGAGGGTTTTATTTTCTGATGCTGCGTGAGTTCCCCGACGCACCGGGGACACATGTGTATGTATAAAACACATCACAAAGTGCATTTCGCATGATAGGTCCCCTTTAAAGGAGTCAGTGGTCTGGGAGGGATTTCCACAGGTGAGGAGCAGCTGCACAGAAAGCCCGATCCCCCCGTTTTGTAATGTGTGTGTGTTTGCAACGTAGTATTAGTTATTCAATACCATTCAATATATTCTGTTACCCCAGCAGTACACACAGTAAACATCATGCATGAGTGTCTGTGGTGTGTGTGTGTGAGTACAGACCGTTACCTGTATCCGCTCGTTGTAATGATCCAGCAGCAGCACACCGGAGCTCGTCACCTTCTTCGTCTCCACCATCGTCTTCAGGTCAGCCAGCAGCGTCATGTGTTTGGACATATCTGTGGCCAACACCTAAACACGGAGACAGGAAGACACAACCAGAAGAAAGGAAGCACAAAGATTTAACCTAAAATCTGTCCAACAAAACAATAAAAACAAAGATGAGTGAGATTCAAATCAGGGACGAAGTTAAGTAGTTCAGTTGCTACCAGACAAAGAACAACATGAAACAAAAAGATTACATTCTGATTAAATATTATCATATAAACTTTGTGTTGCATGTGTGAACTAAGAAAGCGTTTCTAAGAGTGCTAAGTGTAATGCAGACACAACAAGTTATGGACAAACTAGCATTAAACAGATTGAACATTTTTCAAAAGATCAGAACTGAACAAAAGGAACTTGTAACGTCTACATTACATGACATTACATTTGGATGATGGTTTTATCCAAAGCGGCTTACCAGAAGTACAAAAAACATAAAAGATTGAAACTCCGAACAATAAGGCAAGAGCAGATATATTCACTTCAAGAAACTCCTTCCATAGTAAGTGCTGCTGAATTAGATACAAGGCCTAAGCTAACTCTTTAAAGTGCTTTTTCTTTACAAGGTACAGAAACAGATGGGTTTCTACGTCTAAAATAATATGGCCAGAAAGAATCCAAAACAACAACCCGAAAAAATATAATGACATAATGTCTAACAAATCTGAAACTATCAAATTATAAAATATAAGATTCTCAGCGATGGCAGCCCTAAGAAAACCAAATCTACAAAACCAGGGTCAGATAATGGAAAGTTATTTACAAGATTCAAAGGTTTTAATGTCATCTGCACATTCTTCTGACCTGAGCTCCTCCAAACACTTTTGTTTTTGCTCCCATCTTTCATGAGATGAACTCAAAGATCTAAAACATTTTCTATATACACAAAATAACCATTTCTCTCAAATATTGTTCACAAATCTGAAAAGATCTGTGATAGTGAGCACTTCTCCTTTGCCGAGATAATCCATCCCACCTCACAGGTGTGGCATATCAAGATGCTGATTAAACAGCATGATTATTGCAAAGGTGTGCCTTAGGCTGGCCACAATAAAAGGCCACTCTGAAACGTGCAGTTTTGCTTTATTGGAGGGGTCTGGGGGGGTCCGAAAACCAGTCAGTATCTGGTGTGACCACCATTTGCCTCACGCAGTGCAACACATCTCCTTCGCATAAAGTTGATCAGGTTGTTGATTGTGGCCTGTGGAATGTTGGTCCACTCCTCTT
>NW_011363981.1:0-4835 GCF_000735185.1 Notothenia coriiceps | reverse complement strand
ACCCCAAAAAAAATTAAACAAGCGAGTGCCTGTTTTTCCTGGCCAAGGTCAGGGTCCTTGAACACAACACGAGTTTAACGTGTCATCACCTGGTCATCACGTGGTATATATCTCGTTTTACAGGGGTGCAGTCCCGCCTGGAGAGCACCAGAACGTCGCTCCGGAACTTTCACAAATTGCAGTACCCATAAGCACATGCCGCAGTTTCTGCGTGGCTGTGTCTTTAGTTGTAAGCCCAGTGGCGATCTGTTCATCTGTCATACTGATCATACAGTCAATAACTTTGTTATTATTAGCATCTGGTTAGCTAGCTATGCTAACGAATATAACAAGCTTTTTCTACAACCAGTGAGGTAAAGGCAAATCTTTATATGATCATTAGTTATACAAAAATAAGAGAATAAAGTAAACAGGTATAACATACTATATGACAGTAAAGAGAGTGATTTGTAAAATATCCGTAAAGAAAAATAAATCTGCTTACAGTTCTGTTTCATATGGGTGTTGAGAGATGTATCCATAGATCTCTTCATGTTGCTCTCAAAGTGCACCAGATTGATGTTTTTAACTTCAATATTTTAAAAAAAAATCTTCCCGGGGGAGCATGCCCCCAGACCCCCCTAGAGGAGGTTAGGTCCCCCCCCCCACCTAAATCATGTTCACATGGATAGGAAACTAAATACATTTGCACACATCTTGTGTCCATATCTTTCTGTTTTGGTGGTCATGCCACAACCGTGTCACGGTAAAATATCTGGATTAAGAGGTTGCTTTTTCTTTGCACAGCATGAAAGAAAGGCGAAATGAAGATGGCTGTGATTTTAGTATTTTTAAGCAGAGGTCAATAATTTGTACGGCCCTCGGAGGATGTTGTAAAAATTGAAATGGCCCTTGAGAGGAAAAAGGTTCCCCACCCCTGCTCTTCAGCCTCTGCTCTTCATGTGACGAATCACAACAACATCAAAACAGACCAAGCAGAGTACATGCCAAGATCAACCAACAAATGTTGAGCTGCTGTTTGTGGAATTGAAATGTGATCATGTGATGTCTAATTCATAACAGCTGTCAAACAGGGATGTACAGTAACTTGCTGCGTGGTAGTTCCACAGCCTGAAACTGATGACTAATCTATTGCTTTAAGAGGTGCTGTGATCTCTGGTTCCAAAAACTAACTTTCTTGTCCCTACCCCGATTGTAATGAGGTCTCCCTATCCATTGATGTTTTAGTGAATTTAACTGCAGCATGCAAATGTGCAATCTGTAAACCATAAATGATCAAAGAAGAAAGTCACTGATGCAGAGCCTCAATGGTAATCTATCTCTTTCTCTGTTATACAAACTTTATGAGACCAAATCTATTCTTCACTGATTACAATGATTTGGCCAAATCTATACATCCTAACGTTTGCTAAATCCTGAATTTACAGTATCCTAATCCAGGTCAAATTTTGAACACGGGCATTTATGAAACCACTCATCCACTGCAGATGATGATTATGAGAGCTTGATGCAGTACAAAACAGATGACATATTTATCATAGACGGACGTTTTCATACACACACTGAAAAAAAGGGGAAAGTGGGGTTGTTCAATTTGCAAATATGCATTTAATATATGAAACATAATTTATTCATGTTTCTCGTCGAAACATGAATCAATCATGTAGAACTATGTAATCTTGAGGGGTGTACGTTCTATAAGTCTCAATCATGTTAAGAAATAAGAAAAAAGTTATGTTTATCTCTGTAACTCCCCTCAGCTTCTAATTATTATTTACAAATATTTTATTCACAAATTAATATGGTCGGACTCAAACCCGTACTTTAATAGTTTCGTAATTGAACCTGAACAATATGGCACTTTAATGGACAAGATGTAAAGCAGAAAAAAATTGCTAAATATATTTATTTTAAAAATGTGAAGCTTTTTCTTTTTTAAACAAAGGAGGGGGGGAGGGGTTCTACCATTTTTTCTTCCCGCATCGGAGGAGTAAGCTGGTTCTGTCCCGAGAACATCTCTACAAGGTAAAAGTTATTTAAAGTTATTTAATGTCATCAAATGTTCGTCATAGTTACAGGTTATCACAAGACGCATTGTTTGCAAAAAGCAGAGTTCACATTTGCCGTTACAACGAGCAACGTAAATACAGCTGTCAATTTGTAAACATTGTCATTCACTGGTGTTAGCTAGGATAAAGCCATGAAAATCATAAGGTGAGTTTATATTGATTGACTTGTGTTTAGCGTGTTTTTTAATACTGTGAGTATTTGTAGAGCGTAAGTCCGACAGTTGCTTGATTTACAATATTTAAAACTATGAACCTTGCCCAAAGTTATGCACATTAAACCGAGCTCAGTGGGGAGGGGGGAGTCATAGCTGATGGATGAGCTTGCGGCATGTTTGCATGTCTATAGGCTACGTCTTGTTTTAAATTATTGTTTCATGCTCTGTCAGGCGGTGTAGAACTTTACTGCGTCGGTCCGGCTCTGCATGTCTACTCTTGTGCCGACTTTTAAGGGCGCTGATGCAGATTGTAGGCCTACCTTACGTTAAGCGACCATCTTTACCCATTTAAGGTGTTGATTGTTAAAGATACAATATTGTCTGTGGGACCGCAGTGTTTTCCCTAAAAAAACTGTGTTTATGTCTCTGCTTTGATCCGCTCTGTGTTCATGTAAATACCGTAAATACACAAGCAAAACAGATCAAAACAGAGACACAATATTGTGTGTGGGGGTGTGTCCTGGAAAGCGACACTTGATACTGGAAAGTGGAGGATATTAATGATTGTGTTACATTTTAGCAGCGGTGCACATACAATATGGGGGACATGCCGGACAGATCAAGTAAGGGTTACGATCCACCCGCTGTGAAATGAACTTATCTTCCATATTTGCCGTAGGCCTACACTTGTGTTTACAGAAGTTGAGATGTTTCTCGGTTGTGATTGGTTGTTCCTCGTCACATGACGAGCGCTGCGAGCTGCTGCAGTGCACGTCTCCATTGAAACCAATGGAAATGAGCTCGCAACGCTGATGTGTATCACTCCGTACAAAGTTGTACTATTGCATTAGTATAGGCTACTGTAGCTTTTTACACTGGAGGCGCCCATCTCGGCCGAAGGCGGTTCATATTAACCTAAAGGTACATAATTAAATGGTAAATGTCGCCTTTAAGGAGCAGAACATTTTTGTTTTATTTGTGTGTGAATAATGAAATAATTTTAAATATGTTTTTCTTGTAATAGGTAATTGGTGTGGAGAAGATTGACCTCAGCCTTGCTTTGAACATTGTTCCAAAGGCTCTGTAGTAAATGGTGAGTATTCAAATGTTTTGTGTGATTTACTTGACTAACTTAAACTTGATCTTTAACTAATTGAAAACTGGTATTAGTCTGACAATTTCTGAATATTTATTCATAACATTTACATACTGCAAACATTGCAGGGATATACACATTTTCTGATTTATTAGGCAAAAGTTATTCAGAAAGTGAGAGGCAAAAGCCAAACATTCTGCGATAAAGCCTCCTTCACAAAAGTGATAATGTTTTGTTTGTTGAAATGGCTATGAGGGTGTTTCTTATGTAGTCTTATATTACAGTAATACTTATTTTAAGTCGCTTTGGAAAAAAACGTAAACTAAATTAAATGTAATGTATTCTAA
This sequence comes from Notothenia coriiceps, assembly GCF_000735185.1. Taxonomy (NCBI): domain Eukaryota; kingdom Metazoa; phylum Chordata; class Actinopteri; order Perciformes; family Nototheniidae; genus Notothenia; species Notothenia coriiceps. Next base: position 1,168 of record NW_011363981.1, on the reverse strand, counting down.
CCTGGTTGTTCGTACTTGATATAAAAAGTTATTCTCACTATAGAGCCAAAACAGGAGTAATGTGGTCCCTTTTCCATGCTCTGGTCAATACATTTTGAATCAGCTGAAGCAACTTAACTGAGTTTTTGGTACACCCTGATAATAGAGAGTTACAATAAGCTAGCCTTGAAGTAACAAATGCATGGACTAGTTTCTCTACAGCGTTTTGAGGCAAGATATGCCTGGTATGTGATTTTGTAAATACATTTAGCACACAACTACAATCAACATCTTTAGAAAAGGAAATTATTTCATGATTTTTATGACTGTGATATTTTGTTTTCTTTGATAAATACGGAGTTTAAGCGCATAACAACCCTGCCCCTCCAATCAAGATTTCTCTCTCAGCTGGATCTGCTATCTGACAAACTTCTGAAGGTTTTTGAGAATAGAGGAGGACAGATAGGCCAGCGTCTGAACTGTATTATGTCAAACATGACTCAAGTAAGAATACATTTTAAGGAAATTATCCATCGAGTCAATAGTGTACATTTCATTGAGCAAAATAGATTCTTTCTTTTCTTATTCCCCTTCACTTAGGTTGATGATGTCGATTTAGGCCGGGATTGTCTTCTCAAGGGGATGTGTGTGCACCTCAATCAGAGAGTTTGTGGTCAGTAGAAGTCATATTTGACCTTTAGATTTTTTTGCTGGGCTTTAAAATATGTATTTATTGAAACACCACATAGTATATAGCCTAAACCCTAAAGTATGTGAACATCCCTGTTTTTTGTTTAATAGCCAGACTACACTGAAAAGCTAGAGGGCTTTTAATTTAAAACGGATACAGGAAATGAAACATTTTTTATCAGGTCAGACAGGAGTATATCAGATAACAAGGAGGCTGAAATCTGACCAAATGTACTTGTTAAACACAGGGATTCAGTAATGGGTATACTTATATGTATTGATTTGTTAGATCTCACTCTGTTCCTTTTGTGACTGTGCGCTCTGCAGGCAGAAGATGAAGACATCATTCTGCGGTCCATTCAGGGGATTACAGTGGGACTTTATGTTGTCAAACACAATTCCACCATGAGACCAGAGGACAGATTGTCCTGGAAGGCCAACAGGTAGTCTACTAACTGATGTGGAAAACATTGCATTAGCTGCTACCATGCTGTTTGGA